>NC_051331.1:7147394-7364895 GCF_015220235.1 Choloepus didactylus
AGGGGTGTCCGAAACTAATTTTCCCAACCATGACAGTTGGAATCAGTGGCCTGCTGGACACATTAGGGTATATGCAGGAAAATACAAACTTCAAATACCTCATTCATGTGAAGCAAGTGGAAATTTTTGTGGAAGATTACATCTCTGAGAAAATGGAAGTCAAGTAGTTGGTGTTGGTTTTGAGGCTGTTCTTGATGGGCAGGGAAAAGAGGGTTCTTGATGGGCAGAAAAGTCAGGAAAATGAGCTGGAAGCTTGTGTCCACAATGTACTTATATAGCTGTCTTGCTCCTATATAACAGCTCCAAACATCTGTAACAGTTTTTTTTACTTCTGCCTTCTGAATCTTATGCAAGTTAGAACAGTGGTGAATTCAATAATGGAAACATAAAGGAACTGAATTCTTTAATACATACTACCAAATGTTACTCATAGTGTGTTAAACAACACAATTCAGAAGAGCCATCTCCAATTTTTATTTTCAAACTACAGGTCTCACACCCTAATTGAAAATCTGCTGTCAAAATCCTAGTCAGAAGCAAGGACAAAGAGCAAAGAACAGATGAAAATAATTCACATAAGAATATACTCTTTGATAAACTTTACCTATTTGCAAATACATGCCAATGGCTTCTTAGCAAGGAAAATGGTAGAATATATATAACTGGTGACATCCTCTTCCTGCCACTCAAGGTGAACAAGAAAAGCCCAACAAATACCAAGTGAAATTTTTCATTGGCCACTTATTTACAGAAAAATTTCTGCGCTGGTATGAATTTTCTGGACTATTCTACATGCTTTCATTGGCATCAGGCTTTCTCACATTATTTACATGTATAGGGCTCCCTCCAGCATGAGTTCTCATGTATTTTTGTGGGGATGAGGTCTAGCTGAAGGCTTTCCCACACTTCTCACATTTATATGGTGTCTATCCAGTGTGCACCCTCACATGTTTCTGTAAGGATAAGAGCCACTTGAAGCTTTTCTCACACTGAGTACACTGATAGGGTTTCTCTTCACTGTGGGTTTTATCATGGTTTTTTAAGGATGTGGACCAACTGAAAGCTTTCCCACACTTTTCACATTTATACAACTTCTCTCCAGTGTGTGTTTTAATATGAACTTGAAGGGATGTGTGCCAGCGGAAGACTCTCCCGCAGTAATTACATTCATAGGGCTTTTCTTCGGTGTGAGTCCTCTCGTGGCTTCGACAAGAAGCGGCTCTGCTGAAGGCTTTACCACACTGTTTACATTCACTGATCTTCTCTCCAGTGTGCATCCTCACATGTCCCTTAAAGTACGGGAGCCAACGGAAGGCTTTCCCACAATACCGACACTCGTAAGGCTTCTCTCCAGTATGGACCCTTTCATGTCTCCGAAGTGAACTTGGACAACTGAGGGCTTTACCGCATTTGTCACATTCATAAGGTTTCTCTCCGGCATGCATTTTCACGTGTCCCTGGAAGGATTCGTGTGAACTGAAGGCTTTCCCACAATACTGACATTCATAGGGTTTTTCTCCAGTGTGAATTCTTTCATGTCTTCGAAAGGAATGGTGGTAACTGAAGGCTTTTCCACACTGTTCACAATGATAAGGCTTCTCTCCAGTATGAACTCTTTCATGCCTTCGAAAGGAGGTGGAACAACCAAAGGCTTTAGCACACTGTTTGCATTCATAGCGTTTCTCTCCAGTGTGTGTTACCAGGTGTCTTCTGAAGGATGCGGGATAAATGAACTCTTTCCCACACTCCTTACATTTGTATAGTTTCTTTCCATTGTGAATTATCACATATGATCTTAGGGAGGTGGCACGTCTATGGACCTTCCCACATCCCTGATATTCTTGTGTTTTGAGTAAATTTAGAGACCTGATGTGCCGCTTAAGGGAGGAATGATGCATGAAGACCTTTCCACACAAACTGCATTCGTATGGATTTACTCCAGGAGTTTTCTTGTGCAGATGGAGATTTGGAATCTTGCACAAGGCTTCTCCACTTTCATTCCCATAGACTACATCCCCCATATGATTTCTGCAAAAAATGAGAAGCACACTATTAATAATACTTATTTATTAAGTATTACAATCATGTTTTTACCACTTTCAGTGAAAGTAATTTTCTGCCCTGTGTGAACTGATTGATAATCCAATAAACATTCTGAATGCTCTGAAATATGATGGGACCCTAACCATTATTAGAATATTTCTCATACGTGCGGCTTTTCCTGATATTGTTTCCAACTGAGTTATGTTTTCAACACTGAACAGGTATGTCACATTTCAGAAAGAAAATAGTTTGGGTGGAAATTCCCTGAAAATAAACAAAGCTTTGAAGCTTGGCTTATGTGTTTTCTTTGGCTGGTTTTTTAAATTCTGTAATGTACCACGATTCTGGCCTTGAGATAACGCTTTGTCTTCTGAGTATAACTCACCGCAGATGTCTTGCCCGCTTTTTGTGTTGATTTGCAAAGTTAGGGTATTTCCAATTTTTCCCTAAAATGCAGACACTGGAATCATTCCTTGTGAAATTTGCTATAATCTGTTCCTTGCACATCTTTTGCCCAAAAACATCCTGGTGAGAAACTGGCCCATTGGCTTTAAATTGAGTCTCATCATCTGAAAAAAGAAAGTTAAAAAAAAAAAATCTTATACAGAAAGTACATGTGGGCAAAGAAAGATGTTGATGTGTTTAGCTCTTTCAGGACATCAGGAGAAATATATACAAAGGGTCAAATGACAAACAATTTAGTAAACACAGTAAAATATCCCAATGTTTAAATAACAAAGCCCTCACTATGCCCCAATGAAGACTATACTCACGCCGATGACACTAAAGGAACTTCAAGTCTCTTACCCGACACAGAAAGAAAAACTCTGTTTAACACATACATTTTCACATTGTCATGGAAACAGTATTAGATTCTAGGTCCACGATAGCTGTGACCAAGCCTGTCTTACGTACCCACATATTCCCTGTCTACATTCCAAATTTTAGAATGTGTTGATGAGCAACCAATACTTCTTATCTAACCGACTATGGGAAGGAAGATGTCATCCTTACCTATCGAGGAGAGGTTCCCAAAGGTTTCCAGCATCACATCTCTGTACAGGTTCCTCTGAGAAGGATCCAGCAAAGCCCACTCCTCCAAGGTGAAGTCCACAGCCACATCCTCAAAGGTCACTGAGTCCTAAAATATCCCACATATGTGTAAAAAGATGGGTGAGAACAACACTGAAGGTCTATACCCACTTCATAGAAAGTTCGCTTAAAAATTCTGTGGACTCTCAGCATTTACTCTGTGATTTGGTCATCGGAACTTCTCTCTCCACACACACGTCCTCATGGATTTAACAGCAACACGAAAACACTGAACTTATCTCCACGTTTTACTGTAATCACTTAAGAGTCTTAACGCTCTTTAAGAGCAGAGTCCACGACACCTTGGAAAAATGGGAGAAATAATATACAAAAAATGCAAATATTTCCATTTAAAGATCATCACTACGTTCTAAGAAAAATTACTTCATCTCCTTCCTTATTACCCACCACATCACTGAACACTACATGAAGCACAGGGTCCAACCTGGATGATATTTTAATGAATAAATATCAGTTGAAGAACTGGAATATTTTTCTACCATTCCACCCAACAACATGAGATGCCAGAAGACCTTTGGAAACCCTACTTGCAATAAGGTCTGGCTGGCCATTTTGCCTCAGTTCGAAAGAGACTTTAATGAAACTCAAAAAAGTTGATTTGTCAATCATTATAAAAGGTCTGAGGGATTAAGCAATGCTTGCCTCCATCAGAACATACATTCCTCTTTCTTCAATTTCAGGAGGAAACAATTTGCCACCAGCCATTCTTGAGGCAGTACTTCAAGCTTCTCTCATATCCATGCCCTCTGTAAACAAAGGAGCATGGCGGCCCAACCCCTGGGAAAAGGAAACATATCTCTGAAAAATATCATCAATTCATTGTTGTTCACGTGCATGGGGTGGAGAAAAGGCTACCACACAGCAACTCTAATGCTGGAGTTCACCTGTTTGGTAGAGCTCAAGCCCAATAAGAATACCCCTCTTCCTGGTGTAAGTGTGAAATGAGCTTCACGTGTCAGCCCGCAAAATTCTTCACACAAAGTATCTACAGTGGTTTCTCATAACAAAGGTTTACTACCTAGTATGCAAAAAAGAGTTAACCTAGCAGGGCTGAGACTGGTTATCTTTAGAAAACATGGCTTTCAAGGTTGGCACTTGTCTTGTGCCTTGGAAGTGAGATTTCGAGCAGAAGTCCACTATCCTAACAAGTGCTTCACGGTGCCTAAACTATTTATGCAAAAAGCATGGTTTATGCCGAGTCCCTGTACTGCTTCTGGGAGACTGGATTTTTGTATATATTAAGCAGAGTGTGCCTACATAACCAATCCCCAATAAAAATGCTGGGAATTGAGACTCCAATCAGTTTATTCCCTGGTAGATAACATGTCATATAGGTTGTCACAACTCAAGTAAGTCCCTTCGTGTTAGTAATTATTTTGAACATAAATGGATTAAACTCTCCAAACAAAAGACAAAGATTGGCAGAAAGGATAAAAAAGCATGACCCCACTATATGTTATATGAAACAGACTCACTTTAGACCCATACACACAAAAAGGTTGAAAGTGAAAGGAGGGAAAAAAACATTCCATGCTAATAGTAACTAAAAGAGAGCTGGGGTGGCTATAATAATACAGAACAAGAGACTTTCAAATTAAAACCTGTTACAAGAGACAAAAAAGGACACTAAACATTAAGAAAATGGCCAACCCACCAAGAAGCTATAACAATTATAAACATAAGGGCTCCTAACCACAAAGCCATAAAATCTGTGAAGCAAAATTTAAAAATACTGAAGAAACAGCTCTACAATAACAGTTGGAGACTTCAAATGACTTTTCAATACTGGATAGGATGCCCACCCAGAAATGCTACAGGAAACCAGAGGACATGGACATTACTATAATTGAACTAGACCTAACAGACATACTGGACACAACATCCAACAGTAGCAGAAGACAGATTCTTCTCAAGGGCACAGAGATCATTCTCCAGGAGAGACCGCATGTTGGGTGACAAATTCACTCTTAATAAATTAAAAAAGAATGAAGTTACACAAAGCATCTTATCCAACCGCAATGGAATGAAGCTAGAATCAATAATATAAGGAAAAAGGGAAAATTCACAACTATGTGAAAATCAAACAACACAATATTAGCCAATGGTTCAAAGAATAAATCACTAGAGAATTAGGAATTATCTTTGGATGAATGAAAATGAAAATACAACATCCTGAAACCATGGGATGCAGTGAAGGCAGTGCTCAAGGGGCTATTTATAGCTATGAATGCCTATAAAAGGAAGATCTCAAAACAATAATCTAACTTCACAACTGGAGGGATTGGAAAAAGAAGAGCAAACTAAACTTAAAGTTCGTAGAAGGAAAGAGACTGTAAAGATTAGACAAGATATAAATGAAATATGTAGTAGAAAAACTGAAAAGAATCAGCAAAACAAAGTTGGCTCTTTGAAACAGTTGATAAAATTGACAAACCTTTAGCCAGACACAGAGAAAAGGAGAAATTACAAATAAGTGAAATTCAAAATGACAGGGAGGACATTACTACTGCTCTTGCAGAAATTAAAAGAATTATAAGAAAATACTATGAACAACTGTACTATTAGCAACAAATTTGATAATTTTGAGGAAATGCACAAATTCCAAAAAACACAACTTATCTATACTGTCAAAGAAGAAACAGAGGATCTCAACCGGCCTATAAAAAGTAAAGAAACTGAATCAGTAATTAAAAACTTCGCCCAAAAGAAAAGTCCAGGAACAGATGGTTTTCAATGGTGAATTCTATCAAATGTCAAAGAAGAATTAAAACCAATCCTCCTCAAACTTTTCCAAAAAATTAAAAATGAGAGAACTCTTCCTAACTCATTTGATGAAGCTGTTACCTTAATACCAAAGCCAGAAAGAAAAGAAATCTACAGACCAATTTCCCTATGAACAGACAACAAAATCCTCAATAAAATACCAGCAAATCAAATCCAACAGCTTATTAAAAGGATTATACACCATGACCAAGACAAATGTGTCTTAGGCATGCAGGTGGTTCAACAAAAGAATATCAAAGTAATACATCACATTAGAAGAATGAAGGAAAAAAACACATGATCATTTCGATTGACACAGAAAAAGCTTTTGACAAAATTGAGCACCCCTTATTGATAAAAAGACTTAAACAGGAATAGAAGGTAATTTTTTCAACATGATAAAGGGCATATATGAAAAACCCACAGCTACCATTATACTCAATTGTTAAAGACTCAAAGTCTTCCCCCTGAGGTCAGGAACCAGACAAGGATATCTGCTTTCACCACTGGTATTCAACACTGTATAAAAAGTCCTTGCCAGAGCAATTAGGCAAGAAAAAACACATTAAAAGGCATCCAAATCAAAAAAGAAATAAAGTTACCTCTATTGGAAGATGACCTGATCCTTCATATAGGATTTCCACAGAACACACAAGAACAACTACTAGAAGTAATAAACAAATACAGCAAAGTTTGCAGACTACATTATTAATATGCAAAAATCATTTGTTTCTATATATCAGGGAAGAATATTCTAAAATGGAAATTAAAAAAAACTATTCCATTCACAATAGTTACTAAGGAATAAAATATCTAGGAATAAATTTAACCCAGGAGGTAAAGGACCTGTACACTGAAAACTACAGACACTGCTGAAAGAAATTAAAGATCCATTAAAAATAAATGGCATATTATCCCATGTTCATGGATAGAAAGACTTAGTATTATTAAGATGTCATTACTACCCAAAATGATCCACAGATAAAAAGCAATACCTATCAAAACCCCAATGGCCTTTTTTGCAGAAACGGAAAAGCAGATCCTCAAATCCATATGAAATCACAAGAGGCCCCAAATAGACTAATTAATATTGCAAAAAAAAAAAAAGAACAAAGTTGGGGTTCTCACACTTCCTGATTTCAAGTTGTACTACAAAGCTACAGTAATCAAAACAGTGTTTTCTGGCATAAAGAAATATACACCAAGAGGAATACAAATGAGAGTTCAGAAATAAACCCATGCATCTATGGCCAACTGGTATATGACAAAGCTGCCAAGTATATTAACTGGAAAAAGTACAGTCACTTCAACAAATGGAGCTGGAGATATCCACTTGCAAAAGAATGAAATTGGGTCTCTACCTCACACCACATGCAAAAATTATCATTAAATAGGTGAAGAAACTAAACATGAGAGCTAAAATTATAAAATCCTTGGAAGAAAAATAGAAAGAAATCCACATAACCTTGGATTTGGTGGTGATTTTCTTTTTTTTTTTCTTAGCTATGACACCAAAAACACAAGAAACAAATGAAATAAATAAATTTGACCACATAAAATTAAAAACTTTTGGACAGAGGACACTATCAAAAAAGTGAACACCACCAACAAAAAAAGCATACAAACTACCTACATTGACTCAAAAAGAAATAGAGGAGTGTTGCTATGCCAGATAATTTCCAAAACCCAGAGGCAACAGCCTTTCCAAGAATATCAAACAGATGCATCCCTCTTCCCCATAATATCAACACCCCCTTTCAATATGAGGAAGTTAAGGTGATCACTGCTCATGTATCCCTGAAAATAGAGAAAGTGATCAAACAGGAGATAGGGGTATCAACAGACAAGGTAGGATTTAACAAAGGATTATGAATACTGAATCAATCAATCTATCTATCTATATTAGTTTCTAGGGTATTAGAATAGCTAGAAGGAAATAACTTACACAGTAGAACTGTAACCTGTAACATTCTTTGAAATTTGCTCTCTAACTACTTGTTGAATTGTATTTTGAAAGTTATCACTTTTCTGTATATGTTATATTTCACAATAAAAAAGGAAAAAAAAAAATAGAAGATCTCAACAGAAAAATAACAAGAAATTCAATCAGTAATAAAAATAAAATCCCAGAAAGAAAAGTTCTGCACCAGATAGCTTCACTGCTGAATTTTACAAAACTTTCAAGAAGAATTAACACCAATCCTGCTCAAACTCTTCCAAAAAATTGAAGAGGGACCACTCAATTTATGAGGCCAAGAAGATTCAAGATAAAAACATGACACAAGATAAAAAAATTATAGGCCAATATCCCTTATGAATATAAGAATCAAACCTCCTCAACAAAATACTAGGCAAACCAAACCCAACAGCACATCAAAAGAATTACACACCATGACTGAGTGGGGTTTATCCCAGATATGCAAGGATGGTTCAACATAGAAAAATCAAGTAATGTAATACACCACATTAACTGAACAAAGGACAACATGATGATCTCAACTGGTGCAGAAAAGGCATTTGACAAAATCGAGTATCCCTTCTTGACTTAAAAAAAAAAAAAACTAAGAAAATGAGAAATAGAAGGAAACATCCTTAATATAATAAGGGCATATATGAAAAACAACAACAACAACAACAACACACACACACACACACACACACACACACAAAGCACAGTTTACATAATACTCAACGGTGAAAGACTGAAGTTTTCCCCCTAAGATTAGGAAAAAGACAAGGATGCCCACCGTCACCTCTGTTGTTCAACAGAGCTGTAAAACAAGAAAAAGAAATAAAAGGAATCCACACTGGATAGAAAAAACTTCCCCTACTTACAGATGATATGATCCTACATAAGAAAAACAAAAAAAAGAAAAAAAAAGAAAGAAAAGAAATCCACAACAATGCTACTAGAGCTAATTCATTCAGCTGAATGGCAGGGTACAAGATCAACATCCAAAAAGTCAGTGGAATTTTTGTGTATGAGTAATGAACAGCCTGAAATTAAAATAAGGGGAAATATTCCATTTACAATAGCAACTAAAAGAATCAAGTATCTAAGAATAAATTTAACCAAGGATATAAAAAATTTGTACATGGAACACTACAAAACATTGCTGAAAGCAATTAAAAGAAAAGCTAAATAAATGGAAGCAACTCTGTGTTGATGGTTTGGAAGACTAAATATTGTTAAGATACCATTTCTACCCAAAGCAATGTACAGATTCAATGCAATCCCAATCAAGATTCCAACAGTGTTCTTCACAGACATGGAAAAGCTAATCATCAAATTCATACGGAAGGGTAAGGGGCCCCAAATAGTCAAAACCATCTTGAAAAGAACCAAGTTGGAGGATTCACTTTTCCTAATTTTAAAACTTATTACAAAGCTACAGGAATCAAAACAGCATAGTACTTGCACAAGGATGGATATATACACCACGGAAATAAAATTGAGAGTTCAAAAATAAACCCTCATACCTATGGCCAACTAATTTTTGACAATGGTACAAGTCCATTCAGTGGGGAAATTACAGGCTCTTCAACAAATGGTGAACTGGACACCAACCTGCAAAAGAATGCAAGTGGACCCCTACATCATACAATATACAAAAATTATACACCATGATATGTGTATTATGTATCAAAGCCCTAAATATAAGAAACCAGATTATAAAATTCCTAGGAGAAAACATAGGAAAACATCTTCAGGGACTTGTGTCAGCCTTTACACCAAGAGCACAAGAAACAAAGGAAAAATACATAAATGGGACATCAAAAATAAAAATTTTTGTGCAAAGGGTATTTTCAAGAGAGTAAAAGATAACCTTCAGGCTGGGAGAAAATATTTGGAGATCTTGTATCTTATAAGGGTTTAATAACCAGATTATATAAAGAACTCCTAAAACTCAACATCAAAAAAACCAAACATCCCAACTAAAAAATGGGCAAAAGACTTAGATACACATTTCTCCAAAAAGTATATATAAATAGCCAGTTAACACATGAAAAGATTGTTATTAGCCATCAGGAAAATGCAAATCAAAACTATGAGATACCATTTCATACCCAATAGAATGGCTAGAATTTTAAAAAGAGAAAATATGTGTTGGTAAGAATGTGAATAATAGGGACCCCCATACATAACTGGTTGTACTGTAAAATGGTGCAGCCATGCAGTCACTGTGGAAATCATTTCAGTGATTTCTCAGAAATTTAAGTATAAAGTTACCATATGACCTGGCAATTCCATTCTAGGTATATAGTCAAAAGAACTGAAAGGACTCAATTGACATTTGCACACTGATGTTCACAGCAGCATTATTCACAATTCCCAAAAGGAAGCAACTAGTGTCCATCAACAGATGGATAAAGAAAACACGGTATACACGTACAAGGGAATATTACTCAACAGTAAGAAGGAATGAGGTCCTGAAGCATGAGACAACACTGATGAACCTTGAGGATACTATGTTGCATGAAATAAGTCAGACACAAAAGGACAAATATTGTGTGATCTAGCTAATATGAGCTAATTATAGAGTTAAAATCTAGAATATAGATTAATGGGAGATAGAATGAAGATAGAGAATGGGGAGCAGATGCTTAATATGTGCAGAATTTTTAACAAGGTTGAATTTAAATGTCTGGAAATGGATAGAGGTGATGGTAGCACATTATAGTGAGTGTGATTAACAGTACTGACACATGTATGTGATTGTGGTTGAAAGGGGAAGTCTGGAGTTGTGTATGTAACTAGAAGCTAGAGAATAAAACATGGGACTGTATAACCCAGTGAATCCCGTGGTGGGCAATGACTGTGATTGTTAGTACAGATTTTAAAATGTTCTTGTGTGAACTAGAAAAAATGTAAGTCACTATTACAAGGAGTTAAGTATGAAGTGGTATATGGAAAAATGCATCTATTGCAGACTACTGAATATAGTTAGTAATATTTTAATATTCTTTCATAAACGGTAACAAATGTGCCACACCAATGCTAAGGATCAATAATAGGGGGGATGTTTTGGATTTTTTTTTTTTAAAGTAATGAAAATGTTCTAAAATTGATTGCAGTGACGAGTGTAAAACTATGCAATGATACCATGAACAACCGATTATACGCTTTGGATGGATTGTATTGCATGTGAATGTATCTTGATCAATCTAAAAAATTAGAGGGAATCAACAAAATCAAAAGTTGGTTCTTTGAAAAGGTCAATAAAAGTGACAAACGTTCGGCAAAACTGACAAAAAAAGAGGATGTAGATACCTACACCAGAAATGAAAAGGAGCACATTACTACCATCCCTACAGAAATAACAGGACTACAAGAGGATGCTATGAACAACTGTATGCCAACAAACTAGATAATCTACAAGAAATGGACAAATTCCTAGAAACACACAAACTACCTAATCAGTAATCAAAACCAGCCAACAAACAAAAGTCCAGAACCAAATGGCTTCACACAGGATAATTTTACCAATCATTCAAGGAATTAACACCAGTCCTGCTCAAACTCTTCCAAAACACTTAAATGAAGGGAACATTCCCTAATACAATCAACAGGGACAACATCACCCTCTAACTAAAGCCAGATCAAAATACCACAGAAAATTACAGACCAATACCTCTCATGAATATAGATATAAAAATTCTCAACAAAATACTAGCAGCAAACCAAATCCAACAGCACATTAAAAGTATTATACACCATGATCAAGTGGAATTATCCCAGGTATGTAAGATAGAAAATCAATGTACTATACCACATAAACAGAATAAACAGAATGAAAGAAAACACATGATCATCACAAATGATGCAGAAAAAGCATTTGACAAAATCCAGCACATCGTTCTTGATAAAACACTTAAAAAACTAGTTATATAAAGAAACTTCTTTAACATGATAAATGTCTTATATGAAAAACATGATAAATGTCTTATATGAAAAACCCACAGCTAACTTTACAGCCAAAGGTGAAGGTTTCCCCCTAAGATCAGGAACAATATAAAGACACCCACTACCACCCCTGTTTTCAACACTGTTCTGGGAGTTCTAGCCAGAGAAATCAGGCAAGAGAAAGAAATAAAAAGAAGCCAAACTGGAAAAGAAGAAGTAAAACTTTTCCTATTTTCAGATGACATGATCCTATGTATAGAAAATCAGGAAAAATCCACAAAACTCTTAGAGCCAATAGATGCATTCAGAGAACCTAAGATGGCAGCTAGGAGAGACAGGACAAAAAAACATCTCTGTAAAAAATACTAGATAGAGGCCAGAAAGTGACCCAGAACACCAGTTCCAGCGATGCACCCACTGCACAAAGTCTGCTAAATCCACACGGACGGTGCACTTGGTGAAACCGGGAGTCTGCGTTCCGAAACGAGTGAGTGAGCCTGCTGAATGTCTGGCAGGCACGCTGTGGTGTGGGGAAACCGTGGGTTGGCATTTGGAGGCGGACTAGTTCCTTTTTAAAAAAAACCAAAAGCAGCTGCAGATACCGCAGTGAGAACCACACAGTGAAGCGCGCAGGAGAGGGCTGTGCAAACGCCTCAAAATCTGGCGTGGAAGATAGCCTATCACGCGCCCACTGCTAGTTGTCTTAGAGCGAGGAGGGGAGAGGGGAGCCAACGGGGAATAAAACCATGCCCCTTGCAGCCATCTTCCTGGCGGGCTGGGAACGCTCCTGCCTGGCACCAGAGACACAGCCCAGAGCCGCGCCAAGGGACCCAGTGTGATGGGAAGTGTTTCCAACAACACTGCGCATACGCCACAATATTGGGCGTGGACAACAGCCTTTCGTGCACGCACAGCTAACTGACCCGGAGCTGGGAAGGTGGAGCTGTGCAAAAAGGCAGAAACTAACATGCCCCATTCAGCCTTCATTACAGCTGGCTGGGATCTCCCCTGAATGGCCCGGCGGCCCAGGGCTTCCCTTGAGGGACGGCGTGCACTTGTGACATAGCACAGCCTTCCCTCAGCATAGGCCCTAGAACAGCACGGCTGGGAAGAGGAACCCACCCAGAAATCCCAGGGACCTTAGGCCAATACCAAGGACTTGTGGGTCAGCAGCAGAGACAATCTGTGACGAGAGTGAAATGAAGATTTAGACTCCTGCAACACCCTTAAATCTCCAGGAACACCTGGGAGGTTTGATTATTAAAGCTGCCCTGCCTCCCTAACTGCTCAGACACACACCTCACATTCAGGGCAGACAACACCAACATCATATCCAAACTTGATGCACCAATTGGACCCCACAAGAACCAGACCCCCACACACCACAAAGACAAAGTTGGGGAGAACTGACTTGAGAGGAATAGGTGACTTGCGGACACCATCTGCTGGTTAGTTAGAGAAAGTGTACGCCACCAAGCTGTAGATCTGACAAATTAGAAATTGGTGTCTGAATAATCCTGCATATCCTAAAAGAACCCTATCAAGTAAAGGAAATGCCAAGAGCCCAAAAACAACAGAAAGTTTTAAAGCATATGAAAAAAACAGACGATATGGATAACCCAAATCCAAACACCCAAATTAAAAGATCAGAGGAGACACAGCACTTGGAGCAATTAAACAAAGAACTAAAGACAAACAACAAGAGCATGGCACAGCATATGAAAGACATGAAGAAGAGCATGGCACAGGATATAAGGGACATGAAGAAGATCCTAGAAGAGCATAAAGAAGAAATAGCAAGAGTAAATAAAATAGATGATCTTATGGAAATAAAAGAAACTGCTGAACAAATTAAAAAGATTCTAGATACTCATAGTACAAGACTAGAAGAAGCTGAACAACGACTCAGCGACCTCGAGAACCACAGAATGGAAAATGAAAGAACAAAAGAAAGAATGGGGGAAAAAAATTTTTAAAATAGAAATGGATCTCAGGGATATGATAGATAAAATAGAACGTCCAAATATAATATAAGACTCATTGGTGTCCCAGGAGGGGAAGAGAAGAGTAAAGGTCTAGAAGAGACTTCAAAGAAATTGTTGGGGAAAACTTCCCAAACCTTCTACACAATAGAAATACACAAAGCATAAATTCCCAGCGAACTCCAAACAGAATAAATTCAAATAAACACACTCCAAGACATATTCTGATCAGACTCTCAAATACTGAAGACAAGGAGCAAGTTCTGAAAGTAGCAAGAGAAAGCAATTCACCACATACAAAGGAAACAACATAAGACTAAGTTGTGACTACTCAGCAGCTACCATGGTGGTGAGAAGGCAGTGGGATGACATATTTAAAATTCTGAGAGAGAAAAATTTCCAACCAAGAATACTTTATCCAGCAAAACTCTGCTTCAAATTTGAGGGAGAGCTTAAAATTTTCACAGACAAACAAATGCTGAGAGATTTTGGTAATAAAACACCTGCCCTACTTCAGATACTAATGGGAGCTCTACCGATAGAGAAACAAAGAAAGGAGAGAGAGATATAGAGAAATTTAACAGACATATATAGAACATTACATCCCAAATCACCAGGATACACATTCTTCTCTAGTGATCACAGAACTTTCTCCAGAAAAGACCACAGGCTGGGACATAGAACAAGCCTCAATAAATTCTAAAAAAAAATTGAATTTATTCAAAGCACATTCTCTGACTACAATGGAATACAAATAGAAGTCCATAACCATCAGTGACTTAGAAAATTCACAAACACCTGGAGGTTAAAAATGAGGAGGACATGAAAACATTCCCGGATAATCAAAAGCTGATGGACTTCATCACCAGTAGATCAGTCCTATAAGAAATGCTAAAGGGAATTGTGCAGGCTGAAAGGAAGGGACACTAAACAATTGACTGAAACTACATAAAGAAATAAAGATTTCCAGTAAAGATCACATGGTAAATATAAACACCAATACTACTGTATTCTTGATTTGTAACTCCACTATTTATTTCCTATGGGATCTACAATACATAAACTGTAATGATAAATCAGTGGTTTTGGACTCAATGTAAAATATGTAATTTTTGACAAGAACTACATAAAGGTGGGGGAATGGAGGAGTATAGGAACATAGTTTACGTGTCCTATTGAAGTTAAGTTGGTATCAAAGAAAAGAAGACTTTTATAGATTTAAGACATTAAATTTAAGCCCCACGGTAAACACAAAGAAAGAATCAGAGAATATGATCATAGAGATGAAAAGTAGAGTATGGGTTATGAGAATGGATAAGTGTAGGGTTTCTGTTTAGGGTGAAGGAAAATTTCTAGTAATGGATGGTGGGAAGGTGATGGCATTTCAACATTGTGAATGTGATTAATCCCACTAAGTGGAATGCTTGGGAGGGGTTGCAATGGGAAGATTTATGCTTCCCGTATGTTTCCACAATTGAAAAAAAAAAAGACAGTCTAAATAGATAATGACAATTAAATGCCATAGATGATCCGGGATGAGATCTAAGAATAGAGGAGAAAAGGCTCAAAAGGACACAATTGGGACATAAGAAAAAAATGAAATATAGAACGTAAGCTTTATATCAATGTTAAATTTCTTGCACGTCTTAACTACACTTACGTGATTACATAAATGAATATTCTTGTTCATAGGAGATGTATATGTGAATTATATTATTTGTTCAAGGATGTGTGCAACTTGCTCTCATATGTTCAGAAGACAGAGCAATGGATGATGGATGATAGACAGGGAGGGAGAAAGGGAGGAGTGAAAGAAAGAAATAGTAAAGTGACAAAATATTAAAGTTGGTAGATCGGGGTATTGGTGGCGGGGGGTTGCGGTATGCTGGAGTTCTGTGTATGGGGTTTGTATTATGTTTGCAACTGTTACTGTAAGTTTGAATTTATTTCGAAATTAAAAAACGTATTCAGCAAAATGGCGGGGTACAAGATCAACACAAAAATTAGTAGTGTTTCTATATACTACTAATAAAGAATAGGAATAAGAGATCAAGAAGAAAAAAAACCTCCATTATAACAGTTACTAAAAGAATCAAATATCTAGGAGTATATCTAACCAAGGATGCGAGAGACTTGTTACTGCAAAATACAGAACACTGCTAAAAGAAATCAAACACCTAAATAAACGGAAGGACATTCCATGTTCATGAATTAGAAGATTAAACATTGTTACAACGTCAATTCTACCCAAAACAATTTAGAGATTCAATGCAATCCCAACAAAATTCCAACAACTTTCTTTGCAGAAATGAAAAGCCAATCATCAAAATAATATTGAAGGGTAAGGGAAAGCCAAAATTATCTTGAAAAAGAATGAAGTTGGAGAACTCATGCTTCCTGATTTTCAAACTTATTACAAAGCCACAGTATTCAAAACAGTATGTGAAGCTGTGGAACTGTGACCCATGGCATTCTTCGAAATTTGCTCTCTAACTACTTGTTAAATCATACTTGGAAAATTATCACCGTTATGTACATATGTTAAAGTTCACAATAAAAAATGCATTAAAAAAAACAGCATGGATATGGCCCAAGATCAGACATAGACCAATGGAATTGAATTGACAGCACAGAAATCAACCCCCACATTTATAGCCAAGTGGTTTATGACAAGGGGGCAAAGACCACTCAATTGGGAAAGAACAGTCTCTTCAACAAATGATGCTGGGAAAACTTGATCTCCATGTGCAAAAGAATGAAGGTGAACCCCTACTTCACATCATATACAGAAAAGCAACCCAAAATGCATCAAAGATGTAAATATAACAGCCAGAACTATAAAACTAAAAGGAAACATAGGAAAGCATCTTCAGGATCTCCTATTAGGCAAAGGTTTCTTTGACTTTACACTCAAAGCACAAACAACTAAAGAAAACATAGATACAGGGCTCCTCGTGCACACTAAAAACTTCTGTGCAAAGGACTTTACCTTGAAAGTAAAATGACAACCTATTCAATGGGAGAAAATATTTGGAAACCCATATCCTTTAAGGGTTTCATATCCAGAATACATAAAGAAATCCTAGCAATCAACAACTAAAAGACAACCCAATTTTAAAAATGAGAAAAAGACTTAATATAGACATTTCTCCAAAGAAGATATACAAATGGTCAAAAAGCATATTGAGAGATGCTCAAAATTGTTAGCTATTAGGGAAATGCCAATCAAAACCACAATAAGGTAACAGTTCACACCCACTAGAATGGCTACTATATTTAAAAAAAAAAAAACAAATAGAAAATTACAAGTGTTGGAGAGGATGTGGAGAAACAGAAACACTCATTCACCGTTGATGGGAATGTAAAATGGTACAGCCACTGTGGAAGACAGTTGGGCAGTTCCTCAGTTCCTCAGAAAGCTAGCTATAGAATTACCATATGACGTGGCAATCCCACCTCTAGGTCTATACCCAAAAAATTGAAAGCAGGGACTTGAACAGATATTTGCATACCAATGTTCATAATTATTCACAATTGCCAAAAGATAGAAGCAACCCCAAGTGTCCATTAACAGATGAATGGATAAACAAAATGTGGTATACATACACAACAGAATACTATTCAGCCATAAAGAGAAATGAAGCTCTAGTACACACTACAACATGGATAAACCTTGAAGACATCACATTGAGTGAAATCCGCCAGACACTAAAAGACAAATTATTGCTTGGTCTCCCTATTATGAAATAATCAGAATAAGCAAACTCATGCAGTCAGAATCTAGAATACAGGTTACCAGGGGAAAGGGTGGGGTAGTGGATAGGGAGTTTATGCTTAAACTGCAGAGAGTTTCTATCTGGGATGATGGAAAGTTTTGGCAATGGACGGTGGTGATGGCAGCACAACATTATGAACATAATTAACAACACTGAATTATATATTTGAATATGGTTAAAAGGAGGAAATTTTAGGTTGTATATATGTTACTAGAGTGAATTTTTAAAAAATCTATAGGGCTGTACAACACAGTGAACCCTAAGGTAAATCATGGATTATACTTAGTAGTACAACTATATAAATGTGCTTTCATCCATTGCAACAAATACACCATACCAATGCAAGGTGTTAATCATAGTGTGGTATTTGGAACCCTGTATTCTATGTGTGCTTTTTCTGTAAACTCACGACTGCTTTAATTAAAAAAAAAAGTTATTAAGAAAAACTATTAGAACCAACAAACAAGCTAAGCACAATTTCAACCTTCAAGTTTAGTAGACAAAAATCAACAGGAATTGAAGGGCAACTAAGAAGACAATGGCAACTAGATGCAGTACATGATCCTGGATGAAATCTATTAAGGGACATTATTGGGATATATGAAAAATCGGAATATAGACTGTAAGCTTTATATCAAATGTTAAATTTTCTGAACTCAATAAATAAAGTGATTACAAAGAGAAAATTCTTGTTCTTAAATGTACATGGCAGTTCAAGGAGCATGATGTACACATCCTACACCCAAGTGTTCAGAAAATGGTATGGTAGGTAGGTAGGTAGATAAAAGAGAGAGAGAGATAGAATGATTCAGCAAACATGGCAAAATATTAAATTTGGAGATCTGGGGATCTGGAGATCTGGGGGTGGGGTATGTTGGTGCTCTCTGTATGGAGTCTGTATTATTTTTGAAACTGTCATGTAAGTTTAAAAGCATTTTAAAATAAAAAGCTTTTCAAAAAATCAGTTATATTTCTGTACATTTGAAATGAACGATCTGAAAATGAAGTTAAGAAAATTCTTTTAATAACAGCACCAAAAATAGTAGAAAGGTAGGAATGAATTTAACAAAATGAATGCAAAAGTTATACACTGAAAACTATAAAAAAAAATTGATGATAAAATTAAAGAGCTAAAAAAATTAAACAGAATTATATCCCATGTTCATGGGTCAAAAGCCTCAATATGGTTAAGACAGCAATACTCCCCAAATCGATCTACAAATTCAAGGCAATGCCTATCGTAATCCCAGCCGATTTCCTTGTAGAAATAGATGAGCAGGTCTTAGTGTGCCAGGATGCTATGACAAATACCACATGCGGAGTTGGCTTAACAATGGGGATTTATTGCCTTGGCGTTTGGAGGCAAAAAGTCCAAAACGAAGATGTTGACAAAGCCACACTTTCTCCCAGCTGGCAGCAAACTGGGGAGGGCAGTTGTGATGGTTAGGTTCATGTGTCAACTTGGCCAGGTGATGGTGCCCAGGTGACCAGTCAAGCAAGCACTGGCCTAACCAGAAGGCTGGTTCATTAAATCATCAGTCAATCGGCTGCAGCTGTGACTGATGACATCAGCGAAGGGCATGTCTTCCAGTGAGGGAATGCTATCAGCTGGATTTAATCCAATCAGTTGAAGACTTTTAAGCGAGACAGACAGAGGACCGTCACTTCTTCCACTAACCAGCAAAGCATTTCCTGAGGAGTTCATCAAAGTTGCCAGTTTGTTTTCTGAGGAGTTCATGGAACATCTTCATTGAAGTTGCCGGTTTGCTGCCCGCCGTACAGAATTTGGACTCGTGCATACCCACAGTTGCGTGAGACACTTGTATAAAATCTTTTATTCATAGATATCTCTTGTTGATTCTGTTTCCCTAGAGAACCCTAACTAATACAGTAGTCTCCCATCACACGGCTACCTCTTGATCTCCTACCTGGCTCCTTCTGTGTCTTTCTCCCAACTGACTGCCTTTTTTAATAAGGCCTCCATTCAGATGGAGTAGCACCCACTGTAATTCAATTTGGCCATACTTTAACTAATGAAACCAAGTTCAAAAGGTTCTACTTATCAACAAGTTCCTACCTACAGGAAATACAGATTAAGATTTGAACATATCTTTTTTGAGGGGGACATGGTTCAATCCCATTTTAGATGATTCTGAAATTCACATGGAATTAAAAGGGATCCTCTGTAACCAGAACAATCTTGAAATGACTGCTTCCTGATTTCAAAATATTACAAAGCAATGGTAATCAAGACAGTGTGGTAGTAATACAAGGATACGGACACAGATCAATTAGAATAGAATTGAGTGTCCAGACATAAAACCACATGTCTACGGTGAACTTTTTTTGACAATGGTGCCAAAACCATTCAATGGGGAAAGAAGAACATCTTCAACAAAAGGTGCTGGGACAACAGGACAGCCACATGCCAAAGAATGAAGCTGTACCCTTATCTAACACCATATACAAAAATTTATTTGACATGGATCACAGACCTAAATGTAAGAGGTAAAACCATAAAACACCTAAGAAAATGTGGAGGAAATCATCATAATGTTGAAATCGGCAATGGATTCTTAGATATGACACCAAAAGCACAAGCAACTGAAGGAAAAAATAGATCAACTGGACTTCATATAACTTAAACTTTTTTGTACTTCAAAGGACACCATTAAGAAACTGAAAAGACAACCTAAAGGATGGAAGATATTTGCAAGTCACATCTGATAAGGGAATTAAATCCAGAATATATAAAGTACTCTTACAACTCAATGGTAAAAAGACAAGTAACTCAAGTTAACAATGGCAAAGGGTATGAATACATTTTTCAAATGGAGATATAAAAATAGCCAAAAAAAAAGGAAGAGATGTTTGACCTCATTTAGTCATTCAGGAAAGACAAATCAAAATCAAAATGAGTTACTGCTTCACACCCATTAGGATTGCTAAAATAAGAAATGTCAGATAAAAAGTGTTGCCAAGGACGAGAAATGAGAACCTTCATTCTTTGCTGATGGGAATGTAAAATTATGCAGCCACTTTGGCAATCAGTCCAACAGTTACCATAACAAATAAACACAGGGTTATCATAGTGCACAGAATTGAAAATATTTTTCCCCACAAAAATTTAGCATTATTTATAATACCTCCACGTGAAAACAATCCAAAGGGCCATCAACTGGTGAATGGATAAATAAAATAGGATTTATCTTTACAAGGGAATATTATTCAGTCATAAGAAACAGTGAAGTATCGTTACTTGCCACAAGGTGGCTGAACAGTGAAAGCATTATGCTAAGTGAAAGATGTCAGTCACAAAACACCATGTAACATATTCCATTCACATGAAATGTACAGAATAGAGCAAGCATTAGAGACAGAAAGTTCACCAGTGGTTGGCTGGGGGTGGTGAGGGGAGGGGGGTGATGAGGGAAATTTAGGTCCAGGGGTCAAAGCCTGATAGCTAAAGATTATCCGATATCATTCTGAAGTGAAGACGATCTTCTAAAATTAACTGTGGTGACAGTTACACATACCGTGAATGTACTAAGCACCACTGAATGGCACGAAAGGCTAACATGTACAATGGTAAAAACCAAATTTACTTAAGAACTAAATAAATCTAAAGAAAGGATAGAAAAAGATCCTAATAGAAAAATTCATTGGATAATATCAAAGCAGAATGAAATAAAAGGGAAGATGGCATCTCATCTCATAAGCAACTCAATGATCCCAAGATTTTGCCTCTCCTGAAAAAGACCTATAATCTTTATAAAATTCCATTAAATTAAAAAACAATAATAATAAAAGGACTCATGAAGACATAACAAAAATACCTTCTCCAAATCTAATGAAATAAAAAAATATCCAAAAAATTGTCAAGTTTTCTGATGAAAAGGGTGAGGGATTGCATGACATATATTAAGGATTTTAAAACAACAGTAATCCAGATGTATATGGATATTAACAAAAGAGAAACAAACAGACTATTGGTAAAGAAAAGCCCCCATATATATGACAATTTGATGAGTGACAAGGCAGGCACTGCAGAGCAGTGGTGGAAGTGACATACATTTTAATACATGGAGCAGGAACAAACTGTTATCTAAATGGGTTATTTGTATTCTATTCACATCTACTCCATGGACAATTATCCCTTTATTATAGATATAAATGTGAAAGACAAAGGCAGAATACTTTCAGAGTTAAAGCAAATGACTTTAAGACTTAAGAATTGAGAGAATTTTCTCAAGGAAAAAACAGAGTAAGCCATAAAGGAAAAGACTGACAAATTCAACTATATTAAAATTAGGGAAGTGACATGATAAACTACCAACTGGGAGAAAAATATCTGTAATACATACAAATATCAAAAGATTAGTGTGCA
Organism: Choloepus didactylus; assembly: GCF_015220235.1. Lineage (NCBI taxonomy): Eukaryota > Metazoa > Chordata > Mammalia > Pilosa > Megalonychidae > Choloepus > Choloepus didactylus. The sequence continues at coordinate 7,169,364 of NC_051331.1, forward strand.
GACTAAAAATGAATGACCAAATGGGTAAAAAATGGGAAACGACAAAAACATTTTTCACAAAAATGACATGTCAGGTGATGGTTAACTTTATGCGTCAACTTGGCCAGGCTATGGTGCCCAGTTGTTTGGTGGAACACTAGGCCAGATGTTGTGTGAAGGTATTTTGTAAGGGTGATTTGCATCTACAGTCAGTTGACTTGAATGTGGATGGGCTTCACTGAATCAGAAGAACCCTGACTGCCAGACGGAATATAATGAAAATCCCCCTCGCTGGTAATGAGCAAAGAACAAATAGCCAAATAAAATCCTCACGTAGATCCCATTTCACACCAATTAGAAGGGCAAAAATTTATAAATTAGATAATCCCCAGTGCTGGGTTCCTAGCATATGTGAAGTCGGCTGTAATCTACAATGCGTGGAGAATTATTATGCATTTAGACTTGGAGACAGGAACAAGAACGATATGAAAAGTACTAATAACAAGAGGAAAAAATAATCTTGAGAAATCTGAATACTATGAGTGAAGGACCTCCAGCCTCAGATGCTAGCGTATGTGAAAACACATCAAGGCCAAGACACCACAGCAAGCCCACTTCAGTGTAAGTCCATGAATATTGACTTATTTAAAGTTCAACAGAGGAAAAACTAAACAGAACACTGTTTCATAAAAATTAATAAATGGTAAAGGCATGAAGAGAAACCACAGAACCAGGACAGCAAATATCTATGGGGCAAGACAGAGATGAGTTGAGGGTAGGGGGAGCACATAGGATACTCTAAGAACTTCCAAGACACATTTATTTTCTTGATGGTGATCCCAAGGATGTTCAAATTGTTATTCCTGAAAAATAGTATCTAAGATATTTTATGCATTCTTTTTTTAATATACTTCACAATGATATATGTAAGCCATTAAGTTAGGAAAAGAACGTGATTTTTCTATATTTGTATTATTCTCTAAAGTGACCATATTAGTCTTAATTCATTGTTTTCAGAGTAATTGTTTGGAAAGAAGCCAAGTGTTGATTTAGAAAGAATTAGTTACATAAATGCATCATCATATGCACTTTTACAAAACCCAAGGGCATTAGATATTGATATGGAAAGTTCTCCAGGATTTATCAATAGAACAAATAAGCAAAGTGAATTACAATGTGACCACATTATCGTTTTATAAGAAAACTGGGGGAAAATATGTATTTGTAATTGTTTTCTATTATATAAAGAAACACGGGCAGGAGTCCCCAGATAGCAAAGTGGGGGTGTGCGGGCAGCCAATTCGGCACCCGGCAGTCGGCCTCGTGGCACGGTCCCTGGGCCTTCAGGACATGTCGTGGTGACCGTTCCGCAAGGCAGAGCATCGAGAGGCACCTATGACTCCTGCCTAAAAGGAATTCGTTTCTTGCTGCTGTTTCTTATATTCACACTGCCTCTTTTTCTCATTTGGCATCTTCTGGGCTCTGTGGTGGTGGAATGCTCCCACACCTAGCTACATTAATGAGCCAGCGGCTTACCCTGCATTAGCGTCAGCGTAGTGACAATGCCTGCTCCTTTCTTAGAAGACAATAGGTCACCCTTTCTGCTCACTCCCACTGGCCACCTGTCAACTAGGCCGTAATCCCCCTTCCCAAGCTTTGAAACAGTTAGCTAGAAGAAACAAAAAGGTAATGATTAACAGATTCAAAAACATGAACACAAAAATAGTTATAGGTTGCTGGGTACTAAATGACAGGAACTGCTATGTCTGTGCCAAACACTGTGTCTTGCTGCGCTCCAGGGAGTCTGTCCCTGCTGGTCCATAGATCACTGTGTAAGAATAAATCATGTCTGAGATTTAGCCAAAATATTCTAGCATTGCATGCCTGAATGCTAGTGCGTATGTTACAGAGAATTATAAAAATAAAGCTCTGATGCTCTGCTTGGTCGGAGATTCCATCTTCGTACCCGGACACAACAAGGTGTCTGTCTCGTTTCTTCGCCGACTCCAGCCCCCCATCAGGACCCTGCCCGCCGCTGCTGAGGCCGGCCTCGGCAGGCGTGGCTGCAGGGAGAGCGCACGAGTGGACTCGTTCAGTTAAGATTTTCTAGTTTTAAGGATATTTTTTTAACTTGCAAAAGTTACTTATTTAAATTAACAAAGAAATTTCTATAAGCCATATTTTACATTCTAATATTTTAAATTTTTAATTCACTTACTTTTAAAATTTGAATACTTAATAAATCTTAATTGAGAACGTTTTCTTAAACCATTCTAAGAGTTAATCCTTTAAAGACGAACATTTATGAAAGGGCAAACCATAAAAAAAATTGATTTTCCAAATCTCCAACTAAAATGACAAGTGGCCTCGTAGCTTGTTCTCTAGTGTATCTTAGTCTGGAGAATATTTTCGGGAAGGAAAAGCATATTGAATACATTAGGGGTTTGAGACTGATTTGTTACATGTACTAGGATGTTTCAAGCATTTACATAAGCTTTTAGTTATTCTCCCCTTAGCAGTTAAAAATAGGAATTCAATTGCCTTTGGAATAATAGAGCCTTTTAAATATCAAATTCCTCTAGGCACCTACATGTACAAAAACTGATCTAAAAAAAGAAAAACAGACTTGAGAACTTAAACACACCCATCTCCTATCTTGAGGTTCTCTCCTCAAAAAAGAACAAAAATTCTGTTGAGTTACTGAATTCTCATCTTAAACCCTTTCTCCAGAAGACGAAACGCAAAGGAAGGTTTTGCTAAATCATTCACCAACACTCGGGGCAATAACCAAACCCACTGACTAGAAAGAACCCCAAGGAAGCCACCAGAACAGAACCCCAACCTTATCTACACGGGATCTCCAGGTTCCCACGCGCTGCAGCTTCTCCAGGATGAAGGCTCCTTCTTGTGGGGGGAGGAAGCTGGGACCCCTGCAGAGGGAGCCCCCCAGGCAGAACCACAGGCCTTCATTTACCTCTCTTTGCAGCCCCAAGACTGGCCTCAGCTGGGGTCAAGGTCCCAGTCAAGGTTATTTGCTCTGGACCATGACTGATATTTAAATGATCCAAAGCAACTGTGTGCAGAACCTGCCAAGTCACTGAAACCTACTGTTTACGAATAAAACAGGAAAGAAAATTTTAAGGCCCTCAAATTCACAAAAATCTATCCAATTCAGAAAATAAAGATGTCACTGAATTATTATTTCAGGGCAATGAGTTGTTTTGTAAACAATCACCTCTAGGTGTTGCAAGAATCACTGCATAGTAATTAATCTCCAAGGTCCAGATAACAGGAAACAGAACAGAATTAACCACCGACAGAAATTCTCTACCCTGCAATCAAGAGGAACTGATGTTGTTGGAGAATTTTTGTAATTCACCAATTTATCAAGCCCGCTTATTTTTGGTGGAATTGTATTCACTTTCTTGCACAGAAAATAAAAGAGGGACTTTTTCTATTTCCCTGAGATTCTTTTCCCCAGCAGAACTATCAAGGCTAAGCTTTGGAATTCTGAATCTTTTCAACCAAGAGAAAAAACAAACCTGGAAAACTTAAGATCCAGCATTTTGCTTTGCAGTAACACCACCACCTCACTGGGAAGATTTTTTTTTTTACCTTATCTCTTTGGCCAGTTTTTCTCCCTTCAATGTCTGTGAGAACCCAGGGGGCAGGAATTATTTGTCTTTCCCCCTCAATAGCAAAGGAGGGAACAACCAATGTGTCTCCAAGGCAAACCAGGTTTGACTAACAAAATCTCCAGGGTGCCCCCAAGGGGGTAGCTTTTTAGGTAAAATGTATTATCAGGAGATTCCTGCCAGGCCCAGAGCATCTCGTAGCGCCCCTGAGATCCCCCCAGGGCTGGAATTCACTAGACTCTCCAAGAAAGATGGCAGCTCTGGGCATCCAGGGTCCCCCCACCCAGGAAGGTCAAGAAACAAGACCAGGAGGGCGGGCTGAGCGCACAGCTCCACCAGTGGCGCTCCCAAAGAGGGACCCCAACCCCAAGAAGGACCCAGAAGAGATCCTGGGAGGAGAAGCCCTAGGATTTCATACCAAGGGGTTTCAGGTAGTGACTCGCTGCTTTTCTCTAGCGTAAAACAGTCACAACCAAAAATAAATCTTCTCGGAAGAGCCTTCCATTGCTCCGTGGAAAAAGGTTGAACTGTGCAAATACTGCAGCTGTCTGCAATGTAGCATGGGGGTCAGAGAGGATGGCGATGGGGCCTGGAGGAGGGCGGCTGGCGCATGGGAACGCGGGGAGAGGGGTGGGATTTTAGGGGTTTCAAATGCCAGCTCTGGAAGAGTGAGGCTGGGGGGACACGGTCGTGGATTTGAGGCCCTTTTCCCCAATCATTTGGAGGGTTTAGGGGAAATCTGTTCTCCTTGGGGAGAAGGGGGGCTGGGGACCCCCACCCACCACCCCGCCGAGCTCACCCTCCGCGGGCCCTGGGACCCCTCCCGATCGCGGACCCCACTCTCCGAGGGGGGACCCTCCCCTGAGCCTCCGGTGCTCACTCCAGGGCCCCGGGAGACGCGGGGGGTCCCGGCCCCACCCTGCGGGCGGCGGGGGCTGCAGGCCGAGCGGGGCCCGAGACCCCGGCCTGGAGCGCGGAGGGGCCCCGGGCTCGCGCGCCCACAGCCGGTTCCCGCGCTTCCCACCCCAGGCCCGGGACCCCCGGCCCCGCGCACTCACCATCGCCGCCTCCCGAGGCTCCCCCGGGGCGTCCGCCCGACGGCTCCGCGGCCCGCGCAGGGGACAGAGCGCCGGGGCCGCAGGCCGGGCCTCCCGGGGCCTCTGGGGAAGCGACGCCGCGCTCGCGCCGGGGCCCTGAGGAGCCGCCGCGGCCCGGAGCCTTTCTCCAGCGCCGCCCCGCCCCCGGCGCTCCTCATTGGACAGCTCGCCAGGGCCCGCCCCAGCGCCCCTGATTGGACAGCGCCCCTGGCCCCGCCCCCGAGGCCTGAGTGACAGGAGGGCGGGAAGACTCGCGGCTGAGCTGGCCGCTGGAGGCCGGGGGTCCCCACCGCCGCATTTGCGAGGCGGCTTCTGAGTCAAGGCAGGTCCTGCTTCCGCCTGGGGACGTCTGCATTTAACAGAACTCCCTCCCCGCCTCCCAGAGAGTGGAGGCATCTTCCTCTCAGACGCGGGGTCTCAGGTGGGCGCAGGGAATTCCAGATTCCGACTCCAATGGAGCCATCCCCCGGCCACAGAGCCGCAGGGCGCGCAGGCCCGGCCGCGGTGACCCGATGTCCTCCGGGGCTCAGTTGTTCCGGATGAGCCTGCAGGTGCCGTGGGCAAGGCTTCCTCACCCCTTCTTTACTCGTATAAAATGGACATTCACGAACATGAGCATTTACACACTCAGACAAGGGAATTTTATTAAGTGCATTTATTAAATACAGGGGGAAAAAAAAACTGCAGTTATATGGCAGCAATCTTCCATAAAGGAATCAAAAAGGAAAAAAGACAAGCATTTGACCAGCTAAGAGAAGTGGCATGCTTCACCCAGGGCTCACAAGGAAACCAGCGTTCAGAAAATTCCAGACACTCCCAGGCTTGGGAGCCAGGCCCTGCTGAAATGTGGCCCTGGAGTTGAGGCACGGGAATCTGAGAGTTCAAAACACCCTCCTCTCCCTCTTTACTGGATGGAAAACATTCCCCACTTAGGGCCTTAATTTTCGTCAGTGAGGAGAAGCTCTCACTTGGAGTCAGTATAAGGTTGTGACCTAAATAATAAACACTCCAACTCATAAACCCTTTCCCCAGAAGACCAGCCAAAGGTGGCTTTCTCCAAGTCTGATCTTCCAGATTTCCCCAATATACAGAAATGAAATCCTGACTCCACCAACTATGCATGCCAAAACCCAAAAACTGGGCAGAAAGAGACAATCACAGTTACAACTTCAGAAACACAAAACCCCCCACCAAGCACAATCTGTCTACAGGTCTTTTGCTTTTCCAATGCTCTATGGCTTCTCAGTAACTCAAAACTCCTTCTGCTTTGTTCCAGGTGGCTGGAGGCCACCTCCCAGAGAGCGCAGGCCCAGGAGGAAGAGCTAATGGGCTCAAGGTTATTTCAGATCCAAGTTATTGGCGTGGGGCCTCCCCTCCCCACTCCAGGCTCACACTCCCTGTGCCAGTTTGGATGTACTATGTCCCCCAAAACGCCATGTTCTTTGATGCAATCTCGTGGGGGCAGACGTATTAGTGTTGATTGGATTGGAATTCTTTGATTGAGTGTTTCCATGGAGATGTGATTCAATCAACTGTGGGCGAGACCTTTCATTGGATTGTTTCTATGGAGGTGTTGCCCCACCCATTCAGGGTGGGTCTTTATTGGCTCACTGGAGTACTTTCAAAAGAGCCACACAGGCCCAGATGCAGAGCAACTGAGAGTGACATTTTGAAGAGCAGCTGCAGCTAAGAGAGGACAAAAACGCCCCAAGAGGAACATGTTGGAGAATGCCATTTTGAAACACAACTTGGGAGCAAGCAGACGCCAGCCACGTGCCTTCCCAGCTAACAGAGGTTTTCCGGACACCATTGGCCATCCTCCAGTGAAGGTACCCGATTGTTGATGCCTTACCTTGGACACTTTATGACCTTCAGACTGTAACTCTGTAACCAAATAAACCCCCCTTATAAAAGCCAATCCATTTCTGGTGTTTTGCAAAACGGCAGTATTAACAAACTGGAACATCCCCATATTAACTTAAATAAGACAGACCCTCAATCTCTGTGTCGAAATAAGAATCCAGCACAGTAATTGTACTTCTTATGACTTAAAAAAAAAACAACAAAAAAACTGGCAAATAATTATTCCTTTCTGAAAACAAAGATGCCAGTAAACTATTGTTTTCATGTTAGCAAATTTTTATGTAAAATAACTGTTCAAATTTGAACTCTCCCAGTTTGGCTACAGAAACTCCCATTTAAGTCTCTCGTGTTCTCTGCTGCTTGGGGATTTACATGCTTGAAATCTCTTGATTTCACTTCAAACTCTCAAACCCCACTGTGACCTCAATCATTTGTGCTGTGAAATCCTACACATTATGTAAGGAACTTCCCCTTTCAAGCAGTCTAGCTTCCCCTTGGTTGACCCTCTTATTTCTCTCTGATTTCCCAAATTTTAAATTATTAGTTTGAAATTGTCTTCCAGGATAGACTATGATATCCTTTTTTAAAAAAATTAAAGCAGTCATAGGTTTACAGAAAAATCATGCCAAAAGTACAGAGTTCCAAATATGCACCCGCTACCCTGCAAACACAGTTTTCCCTATTTTTAACATTTTACATTAGTGGTATATCCTTGTCACAATCGATGAAGCAATATTATTGTAATTACATTATTAAATATAGTCCATAGTTTAGGGTTCACTGTGTTGTCCAGTTCTGGGGCAGCCCAGGGCCCACGCTCCTCCTAAACAGCTGGTAACAAGCATGCTTTAGCCAAAGACAAAGGTCAGGAAAGTAAATAATCTCCCCGGAGGGGAAGAATGTGATCACTGATGTAAAATGAGCATTGAATGTATAGTAGTCTTAAACACTTGTCTTAGTAAAACATCAGATTTTAGGCCCCTTTAATGATTATACTAGAAACCCGATATTGTCATAATATATGGAATGTCCCTGTTCTAAAATCATATATTTCTCCTTGTGCCCACCCAGTTCCTTGAGAAGCGCAAACCCTTACATACATGTATATATGTATGTATGTATATATATATATACACACAAACATGTAAACAGATATATGCTTTCCAAATATTTTCTCCCATTCTGTAGGTTGTCTTTCACTCTCTTGATAATTTCCCTTGGTGCACAAAAGTTTTAAATGTTGATGAAGTCCTATTTATCTACTTTTTCCTTTGTTGTTTGCAGTTTTTGGCATAAAGTCTAATGAATCACTGCCTAATACAAGGTCCTGCAGATGTTTCTTTATTTTTCCTTCTCAGAGCTTTGTAGTTTTAGTCCATTTAGCTCTTTGATCCACTTTGAGTGAATTTTTATATATGGTGTGAGGTAAGGATCTACTTTCTCTCTTTTGTGGATAGCCAGTTTTCTTAGCAACATTTTTTGTAGAGACTATACTTTCCCCATTGAGTGCACTTGACAACCTTGTCAAAAATCAATTGGCCAGAATTTAGTGGGCTGAGCCCTTGATTTGGGGGCCTTCCCGTGAGGCTAGTTGCTGCAAGGGAGAGGATAAGTCCACTTATAATTGTGCCCAGGAGTCCCCCTCAGAGAGCCTCTTTGTTGCTCAGATGTGGCCCCTCTCTCTCTAAGCCCACTCAGCAAGTGAACTCACTACCCTCCCTACTACGTGGGACGTGACTCCCAGGGCTGTGAATCCCCCTGGCAATGTGGGAAATGCCTCCTGGAGATGAGCCTGGACCCAGCACTGTGGGATTGAGAGGATCTTCTTGACCAAAAGGGGGAAGAGAGATGAAACAAAATAAGGTTCCAGTGGCTGAGAGATTTCAAATGGAGTCAAGAGGTCACTCTGGAGGGTATTCCTATGTGCTATACAGATATCACTTTTTAGTCTTTAGTGTGCTGGAATGGCTAGAGGGAAATACCTCAAGCTGTCAAACTGCAACCCAGTGACCTTGATTCTTGAAGATGATTGTATAACTATGTAGATTGCACAGTGCGACAGTGTGATTATGAAAACCTTGTGGCTCGCGCTCCCTTTATCCAGTGTATGGACAGATGAGTGGAAAATGGGGACAAAAATTAGATGAAGAACAGGATGGGATGGAGGGGATGAAAAGATTTAGGTGTTCTTTTTTGCTTTTATTTTTAATTTGGAGTAAGGAAAAGTTCAAAAATTGATTCTGGTCATGAACACACAACTGCATGATAGTGCTCTGAATAACTGATTGTACACTGTGGATGACTGTAGGGAGTGTAAGCGTATCTCAATTAAACTATTTAAAAAAAGTAAATGAACAATGGGGGAGAAGCGGAATGGGATGTTTTGGATATTCTTTTTTATTTTAATTTTCATTTTATTTTTTGGAGTAATGAAATGTTCAAAGTTTGTGGTGATGAAAGCACAACTATATAATGATACTGTGAACAACTGATTGTACACTTTGGATGACTGTATGCTACGTGATTATGTCTCAATAAAATTGCATTAAAAAAAAATCAATTGGCCAGGAGACTTCCAGGAAGATGGTGGAATAGGATAAGCAGAGTTCACTCCTCCACCAGAAGCAACTAGAGAAAAGGCTGAAAATGACTGGGACAGTGGTTACGGGCTCCAGTGCCCAGTGAGGACCACTGAATTATATAGGGAGGACCTGGTTGAAAAAGAGGACAGGCTACAACTTGGAGGCTGGGGTAGGTGTGCTCAGCTGGGACCATACCTGGGGGCTGCCTCTGCTGGCTGGACTGGACAGCTGAGGAGGGCACACTCCCACCTCTGCAGCCAGCTGTGGAGGCCAAATCTCTCAGTCCTGTGTCCTGGAGTTCCCAAGTGCAAACTTGGGAGCCAGAAGATTCATTTTCTCCATACAGAGACTTTGTTGCGGTGCCCAGTGCCTACCCCCATTGCTGCAGACACCTGGGATGGGGGGAGACTAGGGGGCCTTCCTCTCAGGGGGAGAAGGGAATGCAGAGCAGAGCCGATCTGACAGTTGGCTGGGGAGAGAGACAGTCTGGGTCCTGCGGCTCCAATCCTTTCTCCATGGAGGCCTGGAGCACCCTCTGTTGCAGGAACGGAGAGTGGGGGGTAGGGCAAGAGAGGGAGCTGCATTGCAGCATCATGAACCCTTCCCCCACCCCTGGGTACACACCAGGCTGGGTCTTGCTGACCACTGAATAGCAAGGCACTCCTGGGATAGCTGCAGGCTGGGGAAGTTGAACCTCTCAGTACTGCACTCTGAGGTTTTTCCACACAGGAGCCTGGGAATCACCAGACATGCTGAGCCCACAAACAGGTCTTGGCAGAGGTGCACAGTGTCCACCCCTCAGCCCTGGAGCCAGCAGCTTCCAGTGCACAGAGAGGCCTGAGACAGTGACTGGATTGTTGCCAAGCAACTACAAAATCTTAGGCAAGCGAGGGAAATTAACTTTCAAAATAACCTGATCAAGATAAACAAATGCCAACAAAAAAATCACAAAGCACATGAAGAAGCAAGAAGATATGGCCAAGCCAAATAACCAAATTAAAAAGCCAGAGGAGACAAATAATTTGGAACTAATCAAAGATGTTCAAACAAATCCCCAAAATAATTTCAATGACTTGGCTAAAGAGATAAAGGATACCAAGGAGACACCAGAAGAACATAAAGAAGAATTTGAAAGAATACATAGAAAAATAGCAGATCTTATGGAAATGAAAGATATGTTAGATCAAATTAAAAATATACTAGAGACACAGACAGCAGATTTGAAGAGGAAGAAGAAAAATAAGTGATCTAGAGGACAAAGCAATGGGATTTGAATGCACAAAAGAACAAAAGGTGAAAACGATGGAAAAATTTGAATTGGATCTCAGGGAAATGATTGATAAAACAAGCACACAAATATAAGAATCATTGTGACCCAGAAGAAGAGAAAGGGGATAGGAAGAGTATTTGAGGAGATAATTGGGGAAAACTCTCCAACACTTATAAAAGACATAAATATGCAAATCAAAGAAACCCAACAAACTCCAAGCATCATAAATCCAGATAGACCCACTCCAAGACATACTAATCAGACTGTCAAATGCTGAAGACAAGCAGAAAGTCCCGAAAGCAGCAAGAGAGAAGTGATTCAACACATATAAGGGAAGTCACATAAGACTAAGTGGTGACTACTCCTTGGGCACCATGGAGGTGAGAAGTCAGTGGTACAATATATTTAAGATTCTGAGAGAGAAAAATTGTCTGCCAAGAATTCTTTATCCAGGAAATCTGTCCTTCAAAAATAAGGGAGAGTTTAAAATTATCACAGATAAACAAATGCTAAGAGAATTTGTTAAGAGACCTGCCCTGCAAGAAATACTGAAGGGAGTTCTGTTGGCTGAAAAAAAGAGGGGGGAGAGAGGTCTGGAGGAGGGTGAAGAATTGAAGAGTATTAGTAAGGGTAACTTAAAGGATAAAAAGAGAAAAAAATCTAAGTGACAAATAAAAACCAAAGGATAAGATGAATGAATCAAGAACTATCTTTACAGTAATAACTTTGAATGTAATAGATTAAACTCCCCAATTAAAACAAACATTGCCAGAATGGATTTAAAAATATGATCCATTTCTTTGCTGTTTGCAAAATAGTCATCTTAGCTCCAAAGATATAAATACATTGAAAGTGAAAGGATGGAAAACGATATTCCATGCAAGTGGTAACCAAAAGAAAGCAGGAGTAGCTTTACTAATATCAGACAAAATAGACTTTAAATGCACAGATGTCATAAGAGACAAGGAAGGACACTATATTAATAAAAGTGGCAATTCACAAAGAAGAAACAACAATCGTAAATGTTTATGCACCCTATCAAGATGCTCCAAAGTACATGAGGCAAGCAATGGCAAAACTAAAGAGAGCAATAGATGTTTCTACAATAATAGTGGGAGACTTCGACATACCACTCTCTTCAATAGATAGAACCACCAGACAGAGGATAAATAAGGAAACAGAAAACCTAAAGAATATGGTAAAGGAATTAGACCTAAAAGACAAATATAGACCATTGTACCCCCAAAACACCAGGATATATATTCTTCTCAAGTGCTCATTAAACATATGCCAGGATAGATCATATGCTGGGGCACAAAAAGGACTTAATAATTTTAAAAAGATTGAAATTATTCAACGCAGTTTCTCTGACCATAATGGAATGAAGCTGGAAATCAATAACCATTGAAAACCCAGAACTCTCACAAATATATGGAGGCTAAACAACACACTCTTAAACCATCAGGGGGTCAAACAAGAAATTTCAAGAGAAATCAGTAAATATGTCGAGATGAATGAAAATGAGAATACAATATATCAAAACCTATGGGATGCAGTGAAGGCGGTGCTGAGAAGGAAAGATAGAGCTATAAGCACCCACATTAAAAAGGAAGAAAGAACTAAAACAAGAGACCTAACTGAACAACTGAAGAAATTAGAGAAAGAACAACAAACTAAACCTAAAGCAAGTAAAAGAAAATAAATAACAAAGATTAGAGCAGAAATAAATGAACTGGATTACAAAAAACACTAGAGAGAATCAATAAAACTGAAAGTTGGTTCTTTGAGAAGATCAACAGGATTGACAAACCCTTAGCTAGACTGATGAAGTCAAAATCAGAAAAGATGCAAATAAATAAAATCATAAATGAGAGGAGGGTCATTATCATGGACCCCAAAGAAATAAAAAATAAATCATAAGAGGACAACATAGATGAAATGGGCACTTTCCTTGAAACACATGAACAACTTATACTGACTCAAGAAGAAACAGAAGACCTCAACCCACCAATCACAAGTAGAGAGATTCAATCAGTCATTAAAAACCTCCCTACAAAGAACAGCCAAGAGCCAGACAGTTTCACAGGCAAATTTTAACAAACATTCCAGGAAGAATCATTCCTGCTCAAACTCTTCCAAAATATTGAAGAAGAGAGAACACTGCCTAACTCATTCTGTGAAGCTGACATCACTCTACAACCAAAACCTGATAAATATACCACAATAAAGGAAAACTACAGGCCAATCACCCTAATGAATACAGATGCAAAAATTCTCAACACAATACTTGCAAATAGAATCCAACAGCACATTAAAAGTATTATAGACCATGACAACATGGGGTTTATTCCAGGCATGCAAGGGTGGTTCCACACAAGAAAATCAATTAATGTAATACAACACATTAACAAATCATAAGGGAAAAATGACAGGAATCTCCTGATTGATGCAGAAAAGGCATTTGACAAAGATCAGCCTCCTTTCTTGATAAAAACACTTCAAAAGGCAGGAATCAAAGGAAACTTCCTCGATATGATAAAGGACATATATGAAAAACCCACAGCCAACATGGTACTCAACAATGAGAGACTGAAAGCCTTCCCCCTAAGATCAGGAACAAGACAAGGATACTCACTGTCACCACTACCATTCAACATTGTGCTAGAAGTTCTAGCCAGAGCAATTAGGCAAGAAAAAGAAATAAGCATCCAAATCAGAAAGGAAGAAGTAAAACTGTCATTTATTTGCAAATGATATAACCCCATATTTGGCAAATCCCAAGAAATCTATGACAAAGCCACTTGAGCTAATAAACAAATTCAACAGAGTTATGGGGTACAAAATTAATGTGCAAAAATAAGTAGTGTTTCTATACCCTAGTAATGACCTAAACGAGGAGGCAATTAAGAAAAAAAATTCCATTCACAATAGCCGCTAAAAGAATCAAGTATCTAGGAATAAACTTAACCAAGGATGTAAAGGACCTGTTCACAGAAAACAACAAAACACTGCTCAAAGAATTCAAAATATATGGAAATATATGCCATTTCATGGATAGGAAGATGAAATGTCATTAAGATGTCAATGCTACCAATAGTGAGCTACAGAGTCAATGCAATATCAATCAAAATTCCAGCAATGTACTTTGCAGACTCGGAAAAGCTAATTATCAAATTAATTTGGAAGGTGACTGGGCCTTGTATAGCCAAAAACATCCTAAAAAAGAACAAAGTGGGAGGACTTACATTTCCTGACTTTAAGGCTTATTATAAAGCCACAGTAGTCAAAACAGCATGGTATTGGCACAAAGAGAGACATATTGGGAATGAATGTATTTTGCATATGGAAAGAACATGTATTTTGGGGGTCCAGAGGGTGGAGTGTTCTCGTTTGAAACTGTTATGTACCCCAGAAAAGGACATGTTCTTTTAATCCATTTTTGTGGGTTAAGATGTGACTCATGCAATAAAAAGTGGGTCTTAATCCTTTAGTGGAGTCTTTTATGAGGATAAAGAGAGAGAGCTCAGAGAGAGAAATACACAGAGAAGCTTAGAGAAAAGCCCTTGGAGGAGCTGAGAGAGCCACTGATGCCAGGAGCTGAAAGCAACAAAACCCAGGAGCAAAAGACGAGCAGACACTGGCCATGTACCTTGCTATTTGCCAGAGGAACCAGGCTGCCAGCAGCCTTTCTTCAGAGAAGGTATCCTCATCATGATGCCTTAATTTGGACATTTTCATGGCCTTAGAACTGTAAAGTTGTAAACCAATAAATTCCCATTGTTAAAAGCTAGTCCATTTCTGGTTTATTGCATTTTGACAGCTTTAGCAAACTGAAATAGATAGATAGATAGATAGATAGATAGATAGATAGATAGATAGATAGATAGATAGATAGGAAATAAAAAAAAAGATAGTCAGATAGATGATAGATAGATAAATGATAGATAGATATAGGTAGATCGATGATAGACAGATTGATAGATGATCAATAGATAAGTAGAATGATATGGCAAAGGTGGCCAAACATTAAATTTGGTGGTTCTCAAAATCACTGGGGAATGGGAGTATGGTATGTTGGAGTTCTCTGTGTGGGGTTTGTATTATTTTTGCAACTATACTCTAAGTCTGAGAATATTTCAAAGTAAACAGTAAAAAGCAAAAAAAGATAGACATATTGATCAGTGGAATCAAATTGAGAGTTCAGAAATAGACCCTCAGACCTATGATCAATTGATTTTTGACGAGGCCCCCAAATCCACTGACCTGGGACAGAATAGTCTCTTCAATAAATGGGGCTGGGAGAACTGGATAACCATATCCAAAGGAATGAAAGAGGCACTTACCTCATACCCTATACAAAAACTAGCCCAAAGTGGATCAAAGACCCAAAAATAAGAGCCAGTACCATAAAACTCCTAGAAAATAATGTAGGGAAACATCTTCAAGACCTAGTATTAGGAGGTAGCTTCTTGGACCTTACACCCAAAGTATAAGCAACAAAAGAAAAAAATAGATAAATGGGAGCTTGTCAAGATTGAACACTTCTGTGGTTCAAAAGACTTTGTCAAAAAAGGTGAAGAGGCAGCCAACTCAATTGCAGAAAATATTTAGCAACCATATGTGATGCTTATGTTCATGTGTCAACTTGGCCAGGTGATGGTCCCCAGCTGTCTGGTCAAGCAAGCACTGGCCTAACCATTGCTGTGAGGACATTTGTGGCTGGTTAATAAACCAACAGGTTGGTTTATTAAATTTTGGTTTATTAAATCATCAGTCAATTGGCTGCAGCTGTGACTGATGATGTCAACATAGGGTGTGTCTTCCACAATGAGAGAATGCAATCAGCTGGATATAACCCAATCAGTCGAAGACTTTTAAGCGAGACAGACAGAGGACCTCACTTCTTCTTCGGCTGACCAGCGAAATGTTTCCTGAGGAGCTCGTTGAAGTTGCCAGTTCGTTTCCTGAGGAGTTCATCGAACATCTTCATTGGAGTTGCCAGTTTGCTACTTGCCCTATGGAATGTGGACTCATGCATACCCATAGCTGCGTGAAACACTTTTATAAATCTTATATTTATATATATCTCTCATTGATTCTGTTTCCCTAGAGAACCCTAACTAACACACCATATATCTGATAAGGGTTTGATATCTAGTATATATACAGAAACCCTACAACTTAACAATAAGAGGACGCACAACCCAATTATAAAATGGGCAAAAGATATGAATAGACACTTTTCCAAAGAGGAAATACAAATGGCTAAAAATCACATGAAAAGATATTCATGTTCATTAGCTATTAGGGAAATGCAAATCAAAACCACAATGAGATGTTATCTCACACCTATAAGAATGGCCACTATTAAACAGGAAACCTCAAATGTTAGAGAGTATGTGTAGAAATAGGAACACTTACTCACTGCTGGTGGGAATGTAAAATAGTACAGCTGCCGTGAAAGATAGTTTGGTGGTTGTTCTGAAAACTAAATATCGAGCTGCCCCATGACCGGCAATTCTGCTGGTTGGTATATACCCAGAAGATCTGAAAGCAGGGACACAAATGGACATTTGCAGACTGATGTTCACAGTGGCATTATTCACAGTTGCCAAAAGATGGAAACAATCCAAGCATCCATCAACAGATGAGTGGATAAACAAAATGTGGTACATGCATATGATGGAATATTATGCAGCAGTGAGAAGGAATGCGGTCCTAAAGCATGTGACAGCATGGATGAACCTTGAGGACATAATGCTGAGTGAAATAAGTCAAACACCAAAGGTCAGATATCGTATGATTTCACTAATAGGAACTTACTAGCACATGTAAACTGAGAGTCTTAAATCATAGAATACAGGGTATCTAGAGAGAGACAGAAGTTAAAGAAGAGGGAGCAGTTACCTAATATGTACAGAATTGTTAACAAGGTTGAATTTAAATATTTGGGAATGGATAGAGGTGATGGTAGTTCAGAACTGGGATTATAAGTAATCCCATATCGTAGCTGAATTTGGCTGAAAGGGTTGTTTAAAGTCATGTATATCACTGATTAACGCTACAAATATAAATAAGTTCATGCATGAACTACTACAAAAGTACAACACTTGTACAAAGAATTAATAACAGAGTGTTATGTGGGGAAAAATTGCCTATTGCAAGCTATGGACTATACTTAACAGTAATACCTTAAGATTCCTTCACCAACAGTAACAGGTGTACCACACCAATACTAGGGGCCAATAAATAGGGGGAGATAAGGGATATAAGGTGTTTTGGGTTTTCTTTTTGTGTATCTACCTGTTATTTTTGACTCTGGGGCAATGAAATGGTCTAAAATTGAGTATGATGATGATTGCACAACTAAGTGATGATACTGTGAGACATTAACTGTATATTTTGGGTGGAATATATGGTATGTGAATATATCTCAATAAAATCTGCAAAAAAAACACACAATGAGATATGATTTCACACCCACAAGAATGGCTACTACTAAAAAAATGGAAAATAACAAGTGTTGCTGTAGAACAGAGAACCAGGAACCCTTGTACATTTTTGATGCAAATGTAAAATGGTGCAGCCACTATTGAAAACTGGTGGTTCCTCAGAAAAGTACATACAGAATTAGCATATGACCTGGCCATCCCACTTCTAGTTGGGACTTCAACAGATACTTGCTCACCTGTGATGACAGAGGCAAAATTTACAATTGCCAAAAGATGGAAGCCACCATGTGTCCATCAACCAATGAATAGATAAATAAAATGTTGTATATACACACAACAGAATATTATTCAGCCATAAAAAGGAATGAATTTTGAAATATGTGACAACATGAATGAACCTTAAAGACATCTTGTTGAGTGAAATAAGCCAGACACAAAAGGACAACTATAGGGGCAAACCTTCATGTCCCAACTATCAAAATTTTCTATACTGCCTTGGTATCTATCTAACTTTGGCTAAGACACTTGTTTCAACTCTGACCTTTGGCCTAGTTAAAAACAGCGCTCTACCTCTGGGGCATAAACTTCTCCAAAGCTTCAAACCCACAGCTATGGCCACCACCCAAACCATCCACGTCTCATCCAAAACCCACAGCTGAACCCAAATGATAAGCTAACCATTTCCACTGCCTTTAGGCCCCCAGTCCCTTTTCATTTTCATGGATTTGTTTTAAATTAACCAATCCTCAACTCCCATCAGGAAATCTACTAACATCCACTCCTGGATGACAATAAAGACATAAGCCCACAAGTCCCTCTTATTCTGCTTATGCACTGCCCACTCACTGATTGAGCCCCCCAAGCCAATCATGCTTCCAGTCAACTCTTCATGGCACCCATTTCTCCTTTGAACCTAAGAGTAATAAACTATCTTTTCTTATGCATTATTGTCTTGGTCCCATTGGGTAAAACCTGACCTCCACCCAGACCAAATTTAAAATCCAACTTAATTAAGGATGTGACAGGATGTTAAAGGTGGTGGATCGGAGTATCAGGGGAGGGGGGTCGGGGTATGCTGGAGTTCTATGTACGGGGTTTGTACTGTTTTTGCAACTCTTCCTGTAAGTTTGAATTTGTCTCAAAATAAAATTTCTTATAAAAAAAATCCAACTTAATTCAAAACTCTTCAAGACACTGTATTTTGTTTTGAAACCTTAGATATGACACCAAAAGCACAAGCAGCAAAAGGAAAATAAAAAAAATTGGGCTTCAAAAATTAAAAACTCTTCTGTAACAAAGTACATTATCAAGAAAATGAAGACAACCTACAAAATGGGAGAAAATATTTGTGTATCATATATCTGATAAGAGTTAAATATCCAGAATATGTTAAAAAAAAAAAAAAAAAAAAAACTCCTACAACTCAACAACAAAAAAGACAATCCAATGGGGGGGGGTGGACAAAGGACTTGAATATACATTTCGCCAAAGAAGATACACAAACAGCCAATATGCACATGAAAGACGTTCAATATCATTTACCATTAGGGAAATGTAAATCAAAATCACAGTGGATTACTGCTTCACGCACACTAGAATGGTTATTATTTTTAAAATGGAAAATAAAAAGTGATGGGGCAGATGTGGAGAAGTTGGAACCCCTGTACATTGCTGATGGGAATGAAAATGGTGCAGACTGGTGGTTCCGCAAAAAAAATTAAGTATATCACGTAGACCAAGATGGCAGCAAAAGATGGTCCAGGTTGTCATCCCCCCACAGAATCTTTGAACAACTAGCAAAAACTGGCAGAGCCATCTTCTTCAAAACTCCAGAAGAAGTTAAAGGGTTGCAGTAATGAGGTGTTCCAGTTTGCTAATGCTGCCTTATGTAAAATACCAGAAATGGATTGGCTTTTATAAAAGGGATTTATTTGGTTACAAAGTTACAGTCTTAAGGCCATAAAGTGTCCAAGGTAAATCATCAACAATTGGATACCTTCACTGGAGGATGGCCAATGGTGTCCGGAAAACCTCCATTAGCTGGGAAGGCATATGGCTGGTGTCTGCTCCAGAGTTCTGGTTTCAAAATGGCTTTCTCCCAGGACGTTCCTCTCTAGGCTGCAGCTCCTCAAAAATGTCATTCTTAATTGTTTTGGGGGTGTTTGTCCTCTCTTAGCTTCCCCAGAGCAAAAGTCTGCTTTTGAAGGCTATCTCCAAAATGTCTCTGCAAGTGCAGCTCCTCTCTCAGCCCCTGTGCATTCTTCAAAGTGTCCCTCTTGGCTGTAGCAAGCTCGCTCCTTCTGTCTGAGCTTATATAGGGTTCCAGTAAACTAATCAAGGCTCAAGCTGAATGGGCAGGGCCACACCTCCATGGAAGTTATCTAATCAGAGTTATCACCTACAGTTGGGTGGGTCGCATCTCCATGGAAACCCTCAAAGAACTACAATCTAATCAATACTAATATGTCTGCCCACACAAGATTGCATCAAAGATAATGGCATTTCAGGGGACATAGTACATTCAAACTGGAACACCAGGCAAGTGACAAGTGAAGAAAAAGCAGCCTGAAAAACAGTAGGCAATATATGGTGTCCTTGCTAGCCCCTATTCCACTGCCCTCCCTGGTGCAGTGTGGAGCCAGCCTGTGCTCCCACTGTAGGTCCCTGGCCCTGTTCCAGAAGGAAAGAGTTACTGCTATGCACATACCTGGGTGACTGATGTCAGTGCCAATCTATCTGGTGGAAGTCTGAAAGACTGAACCAGGAAACTTACCTCTGGCTCTCCCTCAGAATTTTCCCTGAAGGCAGAAAAGTAGCTTGCAGACAGCTAAAGCAGTGTAAGAAACAATCAAGTCAGGGCAGCCTGGGGCAAAGGACTACCTACGTTAACTCATACAATAGAGCACCCAGGAGGAAGTGAAAATCTGTTTCAAAGAGAGTAGAGGGGGCATTCAAACTTCTGTAAACTGTAAACAGGGAAATTCCTGAAGTCATAAGCAAACACAATCTCTGGGAAAGAAGCAGGCGCTGCAGCTCCACACAGGATCAGATAAGTCCGAGAGAACCTCACACTTTGCACTCCCTTCTGGCTGATCTTCTTGATAGGGAACTAAGCTCAGGAAACCACCAGCCAAAGCACAGCCAATTTGCAGACTGTGAAAGGTGCTTTTTGCTTTTGTTTGTTTTTGCAAGTTACTGGCATTCAAGGAAATCTCTGTCTCATTACTAGCTGGATAAAACTTAAGGAACCAACACCTCAGGGACTAAATCTCAGAAATAACACTTTAAAATATTAAAAAGGACAGTGTGCAACAAAAGATTGGGAGACAAAGCAGAAAATGATGGTCTATCCAAAGGAACAAGGTAAAAATACAGAAATCATTAGTGAAGAGGATCAGACTTTGTACATACCAGACATACCAGGATCATTTTTGTAAAATTATCCCTCAGTATGCTCAAGGTAATAAAGGAAAACACGGAGAAAGAATTAAGGGATAAGAGGAAAACAATGAATGAACAAACTCAAAGAGATTCTGTTAGGTTTTCAATCAACAAGAGAAGAGATGAAAACTCAATCAAAAGGAGTTTTATTATCTGGCAGTGCACAGGCATGTTGAAGTCTAAGAAAATGGCAACATCCCTGAACCAAGGGAACAGTAGAGCTTATAAAGGATGGTTGGTGGCAAGTTCTTTGTCCAGGAAAAGGGAGGCTGGCAGGTCTAGGTATGGCAGTTTTTCTGTGGCTACTTTTGGGAAAGGGGGTAGTTGGCAAGTTTCCATTGGCTGGTTTGAAAACGAGGACGTGGAAGCAGGAAAGTTTAAAATTTTAATGTTCAGCATTCCTAAGGGTGTGGGTGGTGGCTTACTGTAGATCTGCAGGGTTCCTAGAGCAGGGTGAGGGGTGGTGGCTCTATTGCAAAATTCCTAAGGGCGGGGTGGGGCGAGGGCCCAGGACCTAAACCTAACAGATTCCAACAGGAACCAAACAGAAACACTGGAGTTGAAGACCACAATAACTGAAATGAAAAATTATCTAGAGAGTTTCAACAACAGATTGGAGCTGGCAGAAGAAAGAATTAGTGATCTAGAAGACATGACAATTGAAACGATTCAGGCTGAGGAGAAGAAAGGGAAAAGAATTTATAAAAGCAAACAGCGGAGGGAGGCGGGGCAAGATGGCAGACTGGTGAGCTGTATGTTTTAGTTACTCCTCCAGGAAAGTAGGTAGAAAGCCAGGAACTGCGTGGACTGGACACCACAGAGCAATCTGACTTTGGGCATACTTCATACAACACTCATGAAAACGTGGAACTGCTGAGATCAGCGAAATCTGTAAGTTTTTGCGGCCAGGGGACCTGCACCCCTCCCTGCCAGGCTCAGTCCCATGGGAGGAGGGGCCATCAGCTCCGGGAAGGAGAAGGGAGAACTGTAGTGGCAGCCCTTATCGGAAACTCATTCTACTGATCCAAACTCCAACCATAGATAGACTGAGACCAGACACCAGAGAATCTGAGAGCAGCCAGCCCAGCAGAGAGGAGACAGACATAGAAAAAAAACAACACGAAAAACTCCAAAATAAAAGCGGAGGATTTTTGGAGTTCTGGTGAACATAGAAAAGGGAAGGGCCCTGAGGCACATATGCAAATCCCGAAGAAAAGCTGATCTCTCTGCCCTGTGGACCTTTCCTTAATGGCCCTGGTTGCTTTGTCTCTTAGCATTTCAATAACCCATTAGATCTCTGAGGAGGGCCCGTTTTTTTTTTTTGTTTTTTTTTTAATCCTTTTTTCTTTTTCTAAAACAATTACCCTAAGAAGCCCAATACAGAAAGCTTCAAAGACTTACTATTTGGGCAGGTCAAGTCAAGAGCAGAACTAGGAGAGCTCTGAGACAAAACGCAATAATCCAGTGGCTGAGAAAATTCACTAAACACCACAACTTCCCAAGAAAAGGGGGGTGTCCGCTCACAGCCATCATCCTGGTGGACAGGAAACACTCCTGCCCATCGCCAGCCCCATAGCCCAGAACTGCCCCAGACAATCCAGTGTGACGGAAGTGCTTCAAATAACAGGCACACACCACAAAACTGGGCGTGGACATTAGCCTTCCCTGCAACCTCAGCTGATTGTCCCAGAGTTGGGAAGGCAGAGCAGTGTGAATTAACAAAGCCCCATTCAGCCATCATTTCAGCAGACTGGGAGCCTCCCTACACAGCCCAGCAGCCCAGAACTGCCCTGGGGGGACGGCACTCACCTGTGACATAGCACAGTCATCCCTCAACAGAGGACCCGGGGTGCACGGCCTGGAAGAGGGGCCCACTTGCAAGTCTCAGGAGCCATATGCCAATACCAAGGACTTGTGGGTCAGTGGCAGAGACAAACTGTGGCAGGACTGAACTGAAGGATTAGACTATTGCAGCAGCTTTAAAACTCTAGGATCACCAGGGAGATTTGATTGTTAGAGCCACCCCCCCCACTCCCTGACTGCCCAGAAACATGCCCCATATACAGGGCAGGCAACACCAACTACACACGCAAGCTTGGTACACCAATTGGACCCCACAAGACTCACCCCCCCCCCACTCACCAAAAAGGCTAAGCAGGGGAGAACTGGCTTGTGGAGAACAGGTGGCTCGTGGACGCCACCTGCTGGTTAGTTAGAGAAAGTGTACTCCACGAAGCTGTAGACCTGATAAATTAGAGATAAGGACTTCAATTGGTCTACAAACCCTAAAAGAACCCTATCAAGTTCAGCAAATGCCACAAGGCCAAGAACAACAGAAAATTATAAAGCATATGAAAAAACCAGACGATATGGATAACCCAAGCCCAAGCACCCAAATCAAAAGACCAGAAGAGACACAGCACCTAGAGCAGCTACTCAAAGAACTAAAGATGAACAATGAGACCATAGTACGGGAGATAAAGGAAATCAAGAAGACCCTAGAAGAGCATAAAGAAGACATTGCAAGACTAAATAAAAAAATGGATGATCTTATGGAAATTAAAGAAACTGTTGACCAAATTAAAAAGATTCTGGACACTCATAGCACAAGACTAGAGGAAGCTGAACAACGAATCAGTGACCTCGAAGATGACAGAATGGAAAATGAAAGCATAAAAGAAAGAATGGGGAAAAAAATTGAAAAAATCGAAATGGACCTCAGGGATATGATAGATAATATGAAACGTCCAAATATAAGACTCATTGGTGTCCCAGAAGGGGAAGAAAAGGGTAAAGGTCTAGGAAGAGTATTCAAAGAAATTGTTGGGGAAAATTTCCCAAATCTTCTAAACAACATAAATACACAAATCATAAATGCTCAGCGAACTCCAAATAGAATAAATCCAAATAAACCCACTCCGAGACATATACTGATCACACTATCAAACACAGAAGAGAAGGAGCAAGTTCTGAAAGCAGCAAGAGAATAGCAATTCACCACATACAAAGGAAACAGCATAAGACTAAGTAGTGACTACTCAGCAGCCACCATGGAGGCAAGAAGGCAGTGGCACGATATATTTAAAATTCTGAGTGAGAAAAATTTCCAGCCAAGAATACTTTATCCAGCAAAGCTCTCCTTCAAATTTGAGGGAGAGCTTAAATTTTTCACAGACAAACAAATGCTGAGAGAATTTGCTAACAAGAGACCTGCCCTACTGGAGATACTCAAGGGAGCCCTACAGACAGAGAAACAAAGAAAGGACAGAGAGACTTGGAGAAAGGTTCAGTACTAAAGAGATTCGGTATGGGTACAATAAAGGATATTAATAGACAGAGGGGAAAAATATGACAAACATAAACCAAAGGATAAGATGGCTGATTCAAGAAATGCCTTCACGGTTATAACGTTGAATGTAAATGGATTAAACTCCCCAATTAAAAGATATAGATTCGCAGAATGGATCAAAAAAAATGAACCATCAATATGTTGCATACAAGAGACTCATCTTAGACACAGGGACACAAAGAAACTGAAAGTGAAAGGATGGAAAAAAATATTTCATGCAAGCTACAGCCAAAAGAAAGCAGGTGTAGCAATATTAATCTCAGATAAAATAGACTTCAAATGCAGGGATGTTTTGAGAGACAAAGAAGGCCACTACGTACTAATAAAAGGGGCAATTCAGCAAGAGGAAATAACAATCGTAAATGTCTATGCACCCAACCAAGGTGCCACAAAATACATGAGAGAAACACTGGCAAAACTAAAGGAAGCAATTGATGTTTCCACAATAATTGTGGGAGACTTCAACACATCACTCTCTCCTATAGATAGATCAACCAGACAGAAGACCAATAAGGAAATTGAAAACCTAAACAATCTGATAAATGAATTAGATTTAACAGACATATACAGGACATTACATCCCAAATCACCAGGATACACATACTTTTCTAGTGCTCATGGAACTTTCTCCAGAATAGATCATATGCTGGGACATAAAACAAGCCTCAATAAATTTAAAAAGATTGAAATTATTCAAAGCACATTCTCTGACCACAATGGAATACAATTAGAAGTCAGTAACCATCAGAGACCTAGAAAATTCACAAATACCTGGAGGTTAAACAACACACTCCTAAACAATCAGTGAGTTAAAGAAGAAATAGCAAGAGAAATTGCTAAATATATAGAGATGAATGAAAATGAGAACACAACATACCAAAACCTATGGGATGCAGCAAAAGCAGTGCTAAGGGGGAAATTTATAGCACTAAACACATATATTAAAAAGGAAGAAAGAGCCAAAATCAAAGAACTAATGGATCAACTGAAGAAGCTAGAAAATGAACAGCAAACCAATCCTAAACCAAATACAAGAAAAGAAATAACAAGGATTAAAGCAGAAATAAATGACATAGAGAACAAAAAAAACAATAGAGAGGATAAATATCACCAAAAGTTGGTTCTTTGAGAAGATCAACAAGATTGACAAGCCCCTAGCTAGACTGACAAAATCAAAAAGAGAGAAGACCCATATAAACAAAATAATGAATGAAAAAGGTGACATAACTGCAGATCCTGAAGAAATTAAAAAAATTGTAAGAGGATACTATGAACAACTGTATGGCAACAAACTGGATAATGTAGAGGAAATGGACAATTTCCTGGAAACATATGAACAACCTAGACTGACCAGAGAAGAAATAGAAGACCTCAACCAACCCATCACAAGCAAAGAGATCCAATCAGTTATCAAAAATCTTCCCACAAATAAATGCCCAGGGCCAGATGGCTTCACAGGGGAATTCTACCAAACTTTCCAGAAAGAACTGACACCAATCTTACTCAAACTCTTTCAAAACATTGAAGAAAATGGAACACTACCTAACTCATTTTATGAAGCTAACATCAATCTAATACCAAAACCAGGCAAAGATGTTACAAAAAAGGAAAACTACCGGCCAATCTCCCTAATGAATATAGATGCAAAAATCCTCAACAAAATACTTGCAAATCGAATCCAAAGACACATTAAAAAAATCATACACCATGACCAAGTGGGGTTTATTCCAGGCATGCAAGGATGGTTCAACATAAGAAAATCAATCAATGTATTACAACACATTAACAAGTCAAAAGGGAAAAATCAATTGATCATCTCAATAGATGCTGAAAAAGCATTTGACAAAATCCAACATCCCTTTTTGATAAAAACACTTCAAAAGGTAGGAATTGAAGGAAACTTCCTCAACATGATAAAGAGCATATATGAAAAACCCACAGCCAGCATAGTACTCAGTGGTGAGAGACTGAAAGCCTTCCCTCTAAGATCAGGACAAGACAAGGATGCCCGCTATCACCACTGTTATTCAACATTGTGCTGGAAGTGCTAGCCAGGGCAATCCGGCAAGACAAAGAAATAAAAGGCATCCAAATTGGAAAAGAAGAAGCAAAACTGTCATTGTTTGCAGATGATATGATCTTATATCTAGAAAACCCTGAGAAATCGACGATACAGCTACTAGAGCTAATAAACAAATTTAGCAAAGTAGCGGGATACAAGGTTAATGCACATAAGTCAGTAATGTTTCTATATGCTAGAAATGAACAAACTGAAGAGACACTCAAGAAAAAGATACCATTTTCAATAGCAACTAAAAAAATCAAGTACCTAGGAATAAACTTAACCAAAGATGTAAAAGACCTATACAAAGAAAACTACATAACTCTACTAAAAGAAATAGAAGGGGACCTTAAAAGATGGAAAAATATTCCATGTTCATGGATAGGAAGACTAAATGTCATTAAGATGTCAATTCTACCAAAACTCATCTACAGATTCAATGCAATCCCAATCAAAATTCCAACAACCTACTTTGCAGACTTGGAAAAGCTAGTTATCAAATTTATTTGGAAAGGGAAGATGCCTCGAATTGCTAAAGACACTCTAAAAAAGAAAAACGAAGTGGGAGGACTTACACTCCCTGACTTTGAAGCTTATTATAAAGCCACAGTTGCCAAAACAGCATGGTACTGGCACAAAGATAGACATATAGATCAATGGAATCGAATTGAGAATTCAGAGATAGACCCTCAGATCTATGGCCGACTGATCTTTGATAAGGCCCCCAAAGTCACTGAAATGAGCCATAATGGTCTTTTCAACAAATGGGGCTGGGAGAGTTGGATATCCATATCCAAAAGAATGAAAGAGGACCCCTACCTCACCCCCTACACAAAAATTAACTCAAAATGGACCAAAGATCTCAATATAAAAGAAAGTACCATAAAACTCCTAGAAGATAATGTAGGAAAACATCTTCAAGACCTTGTATTAGGCGGCCACTTCCTAGACTTTACACCCAAAGCACAAGCAACAAAAGAGAAAATAGATAAATGGGAACTCCTCAAGCTTAGAAGTTTCTGCATCTCAAAGGAATTTCTCAAAAAGGTAAAGAGGCAGCCAACTCAATGGGAAAAAATTTTTGGAAACCATGTATCTGACAAAAGACTGATATCTTGCATATATAAAGAAATCGTACAACTCAATGACAATAGTACAGTCGGCCCAATTATAAAATGGGCAAAAGATATGAAAAGACAGTTCTCTGAAGAGGAAATACAAATGGCCAAGAAACACATGAAAAAATGTTCAGCTTCACTAGCTATTAGAGAGATGCAAATTAAGACCACAATGAGATACCATCTAACACCGATTAGAATGGCTGCCATTAAACAAACAGGAAACTACAAATGCTGGAGGGGATGTGGAGAAATTGGAACTCTTATTCACTGTTGGTGGGACTGTATAATGGTTCAGCCACTCTGGAAGTCAGTCTGGCAGTTCCTTAGAAAACTAGATATAGAGTTACCATTCGATCCAGCGATTGCACTTCTCGGTATATACCCGGAAGATCGGAAAGCAGTGACACGAACAGATATCTGCACGCCAATGTTCATAGCAGCATTATTCACAATTGCCAAAAGATGGAAACAACCCAAATGTCCTTCAACAGATGAGTGGATAAATAAAATGTGGTATATACACATGATGGAATACTACACGGCAGTAAGAAGGAACGATCTCATGAAACATATGACAACATGGATGAACCTTGAAGGCATAATGCTGAGCGAAATAAGCCAGGCACAAAAAGAGAAATATTATATGCTACCACTAATGTGAGCTTTGAAAAATGTAAAACAAATGGTTTATAATGTAGAATGTAGGGGAACTAGCAATAGAGAGCAATTAAGGAAGGGGGAACAATAATCCAAGAAGAACAGATAAGCTATTTAACGTTCTGGGGATGCCCAGGAATGACTATGGTCTGTTAATTTCTGATGGATATAGTAGGAGCAAGTTCACAGAAATGTTGCTATATTAGGTAACTTTTTTGGGGTAAAGTAGGAACATGTTGGAAGTTAAGCAGTTATCTTAGGTTAGTTGTCTTTTTCTTACTCCCTTGTTATGGTCTCTTTGAAATGTTCTTTTATTGTATGTTTGTTTTCTTTTTAACTTTTTTTTCATACAGTTGATTTAAAAAAGAAGGGAAAGTTAAAAAAAAAAAAAAAAGAAAACAAAAACAAGGAAAAAAAAAAAAGATGTAGTGCCCCCTTGAGGAGCCTGTGGAGAATGCAGGGGTATTCGCCTACCCCACCTCCATGGTTGCTAACATGACCACAGACATAGGGGACTGGTGGTTTTTTTGGGTGAGCCCTCTACCACAGGTTTTACCCTTGGGAAGACGGTTGCTGCAAAGGAGAGGCTAGGCCTCCCTATATTTGTGCCTAAGAGTCTCCTCCTGAATGCCTCTTTGTTGCTCAGATGTGGCCCTCTCTCTCTGGCTAAGCCAACTTGAAAGGTGAAATCACTGCCCTCCCCCCTACGTGGGACCAGACACCCAGGGGAGTGAATCTCCCTGGCAACGTGGAATATGACTCCCGGAGAGGAATGTAGACCCGGCATCTTGGGATGGAGAACATCTTCTTGACCAAAAGGGGGATGTGAAAGGAAATGAAATAAGCTTCAGTGGCAGAGAGATTCCAAAACGAGCCGAGAGATCACTCTGGTGGGCACTCTTACGCACACTTTAGACAACCCTTCTTAGGTTCTAAAGAATTGGGGTAGCTGGTGGTGGATACCTGAAACTATTAAACTACAACCCAGAACCCATGAATCTCGAAGACAGTTGCATAAAAATGTAGCTTATGAGGGGTGACAATGGGATTGGGAATGCCATAAGGACCAAACTCCACTTTGTCTAGTTTATGGATGGATGTGTAGAAAAGTAGGGGAAGGAAACAAACAGACAAAGGTACCCAGTGTTCTTTTTTACTTCAATTGCTCTTTTTCACTCTAATTATTATTCTTGTTATTTTTGTGTGTGGGCTAATGAAGGTGTCAGGGATTGATTTAGGTGATGAATGTACAACTATGTAATGGTACTGTAAACAATCGAAAGTACAATTTGTTTTGTATGACTGCGTGGTATGTGAATATATCTCAATAAAATGAAGATTAAAAAAAAAAAAAAAAAAGACATAATGCTGAGCAAAATAAGCCAGGCACAAAAAGAGAGATATTGTATGTTACCACTAATGTGAATTCTGTGAAAAATGTACAATGTTTTATACTGTAGAATGTAGGGGACCTAGAGATACCAATTAGTGGAGGGGGAATGATAATCTAATAAGAAGAGATAAACTATGGAGGGTAATCTCCATGTTATGGGAATGCTCAGGAATGATTATGGTTTGTAAACTTTCTTGGATATAGTAAGATCATGTTGGAAGCGATAGAGTTATTTTAGTTTTTTTTTTCTCTTATTCCTTTGTTTTCTTAGGGGTTGTTAATTTTCTTGGGGTATGGTAGGAACATGTTGGAAGCAATGTAGTTATTTTAGATTATTTGTTTTTCTTACTCCTCTGTTTGGACATGGTTTATTAATTTTCTTGGGGTATGGTAGGAACATATTGGAAGCAAAGTATTTATTTTAGGTTATTTGTTTTCCTTAATCCATTGCTTTGTTTGAAATGTTGTGGGGTTTTTTTGGTTGTTGTTTGCCTGTTTGTTTTTAATTTTTTGATAAACAAAGTTAAAAAATTGAAAAAAAAATCAGTAGAAAAATGGGAGTAAAAACTAAATGACAAATAGGGTGGGATGGGGGGATGGTTTGGCTATTCTCTTTTCACTTTTATTTTTTATTCTTATTCTGATTCTTTCTGATGTAAGGAAAATGTTCAGAAATAGATTGTGGTGATGAACGCATAACTATATGATCATACTGTGAACAGTTGATTGTATACCATGGATGACTGTATGGTTTGTGAATATATTTCAATAAAACTGAATTTAAAAAAAAAAAAAAAAGCAAACAGCGCTAAAGAGACCTGTGGGACACCATCAAACATACCAATATATACATTATGGGAATCCCAGAAGGTGAAGAAATAGAAAAAAGGGCAGAAAGAGTATTCAAAGAAATAATGGCTGAAAACTCCCCAAATTTACGGAAAAACATGAATATGCAGTCTGGCTTCAGGCTGGCAGTTCCTCAGTGCAGCCTCCTCTTGCCCATCCTTTAAATCTGTGCCCAACTTGCAGGGAAGAGCTCAAGAGGGCTCTTGCCCTAGCAATACTTTGCTATGGGGTTCCTATCGGTATTTTCATGCTGCATGCTCTGGAACCAGGTCTTGCATTTAGCCAAACAACTCAAGTGAACTTCCACCACCATGAAGAGGTTGTAGAACACCACAGCTGCCCAGCTGGGGAAATGCTCCAAGAGAAGTTGCTTACTGGGCTACAGGCAGCAAAAGATGCTGTACTCACTGGTGCTGCAGCAGAAGTTGGACAACCAACCATCACAGCAGTATTGCTTTGTGCTGGGGGCATGGGCATGACAGCAGCCACTCACCAGCAAATCCTTCCCTTCACAAACATATCCTAGTTCATCCATGATAAAGTACTTCCCTGAATGGAGTTACAGCACTGATCGTCTTGTCGAATGCTATTGCCCAGGTTAAAGTCTACTTTCCAGGGAATGGGCTGATCATTGTGTTGAATCTGGAGGAGATTCCAATCTCTCACTGCCCTCTCCTTCTGCTTGAAGGCGCTGGTGAGGAAGTAGATAAGCGAGAGCCAGAAGACCAAGGTGAGCATCCACCTCTTCTGCAGAAGCCGGCACCACATCACAGCTGCCAGGTTCGCCATCTTGGCATGGACACAGGATGGGACAGCCCAGGGGCATGGCCCCTATGCACCCTGCAGCTCCATCCCTACCAGCCCTAGGGGGTCCCCTGTAATACATTCTGAAATAGGAAAGTGTGAGTCTTCCAGCTTTGTGTTTCTTTTTCATAGTGGTTTTGGTTATTTGGAGCCCCTTACTCTTGCAAATGAATATGATGATTGAGTTCAATTTCTGCAAAGAATGTTCTTAGAATTTTGATGGATATGTGTGCCAGTTTGAATATATTGTGTCCCCCAAATGCCATTATCTTTGATGTAATCTTGTGTGGGCAGACGTTATCAGTGTTGATTAGACTGTAATTCTTTGAGTGTTTCTTTGGAATGCACCCCACCCAGCTGTCGGTGATGACTCTGATTGGATAATTTCCATGGAGGTGTGGCTCTGCCCATTTGGGGTGGGTCTTAGTTGATCAGTGGAGCCATATAAGTGAGCTGACATAACAGAAGGAACTCAGTGCAGCTGTGAGTGATGTTTTGAAGAGGAGCTACAGCCAAGAGGGACACTTTGAAGAAAGCACAGGAGCTGCAGATGAGAGATATTTTGAAGATGGCCATTGAAAGCAGACTCTTGCTCTGGAGAAGCTAACAGAGGACAGATACCGAAGTACAACTAAGAGTGACATTTTTGAGGAACTGCAGCATAGCAAGGAACGTCCTGGGAGAAAGACATTTTGAAACCAGAACTTTAGAGCAGACGCCAGCCATGTAGCTTCCCAACTAAGAGGTTTTCTGGATACCACTGGCCATTCTCCAGTGAAGGTACCCGATTGCTGATGTGTTACCTTGGACACTTTATGGCCTTAAGACTGTAACTGTGTAACCAAATAAACCCCCTTTATAAAAGCCAATCCATCTCTGGTATTTTGCATTCTGGCAGCATTAGCAAACTAGAACAGATATGGCATTGAATCTGTAAATTGTGTTGGATAGAAGTGACATCTTAACAATATTTAGTTTCCAATGCATAAACATGGAATGTCCTTCCATTCATTTAAGCCTTCTCTAGTCTCTTTCAGCAATGTTTTGTCATTTGCTATGTATAAGTCCTTTACATTCTTGGCTAATTTTTTTTCCTCAATATTTGATTCTTTTAGTTGCTAATGAACATAAAATATTTTTCTTCATTTCCTTTTCAGACTCTTCATTACTAGTGTACAGAAACACCACTGATTTTTGTGTGTTGATCCTGAACCCTGCCACTTTGCTGAAATCTCTTTATTAGCTCTGATAGCTTTTTAGGGATATTTCTGACTTCTCTATGTATAGGACCATGTCATGTACAAATAGGGAAAGTTTTACTTCTTCCTTTCCAATTCAAATCCTATTTATCGCTTTTTCTTGCATAATTGCTCTAGCTAGCACTGCCATACAATGCTGAATAACAGTGGTAAGAGTGGGTCACCTTATCTTATTTCTGACTTCAGGGAAGGCTATCAGTCTTGTACCACTGAGTAAACGTTAGCAGTGGGGTTTCCATATATGCCCTTTATCATGTTGAGGCAGCTTCCTTCCAATCCTAGTTTTCTAAGTGTTTTTATCAAGATGGAGTGCCTGAATTTCCCATTAATTGAGATGATCAAGTTTTTTTTTCCCCTTCATTCTAGTAATGTGGTAATTCCATTAATTGATTTTCTTACGTTGAACCACCCTTGAATTCTTGGGATAAATCACACTTGATCATGATGATAATTCCTATACTCCTCCAAAGTGTTACTCTCAGCTGCACTGAGTTCCTTCTGTTTGTCAGCTCATGTATATGGCTCCACTGATCAAGGCCCACCATGAATGGGTGGGGACACACCTCCATGGAAATATGTCATCAGAGTTATCACCTACAGTTGGGTGGGGTGCATTTCCATGCAAACAACCTAATCCAAACATTCCAACTTAATCCCCACTAATATGTCTGCCCCACAAGATTGCATCAGAGAACATGGCTTTTTCTGGAGGACATAATACATTCAAACCAGCACAGGAGATTAAGAGAGAGAGAACAAAATTTTGCTCCATGAAAAACACTAGATAAATGACAAGAAAGTGCTTCAGAATAGCAGTTCCGGGGTTCCACTGACGGGGCAGAAAATTCTACACCCGTAGTGAGTGTGTACTTGGAGACACCAAGAGGCTGCATTTAGAGACAGGTGAGTGTTTGGCCTAGAACATCACCAGGGAATGGGTGGCTGGAGCCAGCTGACGGCATGGAGGGGAGTAGCCTTCCATGCCCTGGGCACCCTCCTTAGTACCTGGCAAGAGACCCGTGGCCAAGAGCCCCTGTGCCAGGGACTGGCGGTTGGAGCAGAGAGATGATCATGGAAGGGGGTAGCTTTCCATGCCCCATGCAGCCATCTTTGCCGCTCGCTGGGAAACAACCCTTCACAGCCCTGAGGCCGGGAGCTTCCTTGAGGGAATTCGGGATTTGGCAGGCTTGTGACAGCATCCAATCTTCCTCCATGGAAGCCAACGGTGTCAACAAGCTAGACGCAGGGGTACCCCACAAAAGTGACAGGAGCCAACGTAAGTCATCAACAATTGGGTACCGTCACTGGAGGATGGCCAGTGGCTTCCAGAAAACCTCTGTTAGCTGGGAAGGCACGTGGCTCACGACCGCTCTAGAGTTCTGGTTTCAAAATGGCTTTCTCCCAGGACATTCCTCTCTAGGCTCCTCAAAAATGTCACTCTTAGTTGTTCTTGGGGCATTTGCCCTCTCTTAGCTTCTCCGGAGCAAAAGTCTGCTTTCAAAGGCTGTCTCCAAAATGTCTCTGTAAGCTGCAGCTCCTCTCTCAGCCTCTGTGCATTCTTCAAAGTGTCCCTCTTGGCTGTAGCAAGCTGGCTCCTTCTGTCTGAGCTTATATAGTGCTCCAGTAAACTAATAAAGGCCCAGCTGAATGGGCAGGGCCACACCTCCATGGAAATCATCCAATCAGAGTCATCACCTACAGTTGGGTGGGTTGCATCTCCATGGAAACACTCGAAGAATTACAATCTAATCAACAC
Organism: Choloepus didactylus; assembly: GCF_015220235.1. Lineage (NCBI taxonomy): Eukaryota > Metazoa > Chordata > Mammalia > Pilosa > Megalonychidae > Choloepus > Choloepus didactylus. The sequence goes on from NC_051331.1 coordinate 7,202,933, forward strand.
TAATATGTCTGCCCACACAAGATTGCATCAAAGATAAGTGCACTTTGCGGGACACAATACATTCAAACTGGTACAAACACACACACATACACACACCGAAGTTCTGCACAAACCTCACAATAGGCCAACATCCACTTGATCTCCATAAAGTGAATCGTTCTCACCCCCATACCACATGGCAAAGGGGTGTGTGCCCTGGCCCCCCAAATCAATCCCCAAAAGAAGGCTCTTTGGCCCATTCTGATGGAGAGGGGATTGCACACTTCCTGAGCCCACACAAGACAAAGAGTCCATCTCCATAAGCACCACAGGATGGGAGCCTAGAGTTAGGGCCCAAAATAGCTGGTGTTATAATGCTCCAATGCCTAACGCTGGTACAGAATTCTTACAGAAATGCACCCCTCACTAATGACTCTTTATCGCTTTGCTTTCCAATTGAAAGCTTAATGAGGGCAGCAAGCCGGTGTCCACTTCCTCACACAGCTGCCATGTCCTTCACCATGGTCCCATCAGCAGCCATGACTGCATCTGCGGACTCCTCATCTGCTCGCATAACCTGCTTCATCAGCTTTGCAGCTGCCTCTGCCATCACCCAGAGGCCTTTGCCTTCTGATGTTGCCACCTAGAGCATCTCTTCTGGTGGAAGCAGATAGGCTTCAGGTGCTTGAGTCACAAATCCCCTGACCACAGAGAGATACTTGTGGGACCCAGGGAAAGTCTGGCAGCTGTTCCAGTGCAGGTGGTGATGCAGCTTCCATAACTTGAGCCCCACCCCCTTCCTGAGCCTCCAACACACTCTCCAGAAACAAGAGGCACTGGCTCTGCTCAGGGAGAGAATGCCACTTCATGCAAAAGCAGGAAGTTCCAGGTGTCTCCTGGACACAGTTCATTGAGGGTCAGGTCTGCATTCTGTCAACCGAATCACCTAACACACACCCAAATCCCATAGTAAGTTTCTTCAATACCCTCCTACTGATACACCCAGTGGTCCTTTTGTTCTACAGTCATCCTGATTGCTACAATTTAATGCACCCCTCTCTTCAACTACTGGTGTGATCCGGTGGTCTTTGGCAACAAGGCACTGACAAAGCCATGATTTAAGGTGGTATGATGAATATGATGTTATTTTAATGACAGAAATTGTAACTAGAAAGAAATAAAAATTAAAATCTGCCTGAAAGAAAAATGCCCGAACTTGCAGGCAACTGGTATTGCAAGTGTCTTGCCAATAATGCACTCAAACATATAATGATAAAAAGTCAATCTGACAAGCCATATAAATACACTGGGATATTTGAATATATCCTCCAGGTAAATGAAAAATAAAGATGATAACATTTTCTCTAAGACATGTGTTCTAGTTTGCTAATGCTGGCGGAATGCAAAACACCAGAGATGGATTGGCTTTTAGAAAATGGGGTTTATTTGGTTACACAGTTACAGTCTTAAGGCCATAAAGTGTCCAAGGTAACACATCAGCAATCGGGTACCTTCACTGGAGGATGGCCGATGGCGCCTGGAAAACCTCTGTTAGCTGGGAAGGCACGTGCCTGGTGTCTGCTCCAAAGTTCTGGTTTCAAAATAGCTTTCTCCCAGGACATTCCTCTCTAGGCTGCAGTTCCTCAAAAATGTCACTCTTAGTTGCTCTTGGGTTGTTTGTCCTCTCTTAGCTTCTCCGGAGCAAGAGTCTGCTTTCAACGGCCATCTTCAAACTCTCTCTCATCTGCAGCTCCTGTGCTTTCTTCAAAGTGTCCCTCTTGGCTGTAGCTCCTCTGCAAAACATCACTCTCAGCTGCACTGAGTTCCTTGTTTGCCAGCTCATTTATATGGCTCCACTGATCAAGGCCCACCCTGAATGGGTGGGGTCATGTCTCCATGGAAATTATCTCATCAGAGTTATCACCTACAGTTGGGTGGGGCACAGTTCCATGCAAACAATCTAATCCAAACTTAATCCCTACTAATATGTTCTGCCCCTCAAGATTGCATCCAAGAACATGGCTTTTTCTGGGGGACAACACATTCAAATCGGCACAACATGTAAGTGTAAAAGTTGTATAACTGTATAACTTATTTGAAAAAATACAGTTAATAGGATATTTCTAAGAAATATCCACAGAAGTTTTTGGCAAAATCAATGCACATTGTTTTGAAACACACATAATTAACTTAATAGTTGAACACATGCTGTTTCATGCTGTAACTGGAAACTGGTTGATAAGAGGAAGGCAATTATTTTCATATAGTTACGCTCATATGGGACAGAGTAGTTATTCACAATGCAGTCGACAAATGAACCCACATGAATTTTTTCCAGTAGCACCACTGTAGCTGTCTCAGTGGGATCAGAAACACATCACAACTAGCTGTATTAACAGAACAAGGTGTTTACTATGCAAATTAGACCCTGGATAAACACAATCTAGAGAAGAGCGGAGTTAGAGCTTCAGAGAATAGTCCCAACCATGGCAGTACAAATGAGTGGCCTCGTAGACCAGTAAGGTCCTGCAGGAAACTCCAAACTGCTAATGGATCTTTGATGGGGAGCTTGTGGAGACACCTATGCAAGACTACACCTTGGAAAAAATGAAAGTCAACCAGTTGCTGCCGGTTTTGAAGATACTCTTGATTGACAGGGCCAAGATTCAGTATAAAGAACTGCAAAGCATCTATGCATCTGTCTCTCTCCCTATAGGGTAGCTCCAAAAATTTCAGTGATCTTTTTCACTTTTGCCTTCCAAATCTCCTGCAAGTTACAGTATTTGGTGGATTCTAGCATGGAATCAAAAAGGAAATGAATTCTGGAAAATGTAGTTCCCAACATTACTCAAGGTGACAGAACACAATCCAAGGCCAGCCATCTCCAACTCTACATTTTGTCATATCACGGGTCTCTCTTCTTAATTCAAGGTCTATTAGCTAACACCCAGCAAGAAGCAAGGGCTAAAAGCAAACGGCAAAGGATGAAAATAATAATTCACATTACACTACATTCTGACAAACTCTACATATTTGCAAATGTCTGCCAACTATTTATCAGCAAGGAAAAAGAATCCTCTTGCATTTAAAAAGAAAAAAAAGGCTTTTCTCAGTAAGAAACGTGGAAAGGTAGAATATATATAATGGATAAATGATATCCAGTATCTGCCAAACAAGGCCTCCAAGAAAATCCCAACATATACTGAGGTGTCATTTTTCAATGGCCCCTCACTAAAGAACATTTTAAAAACTATATAGAGATTCAACCTGCCTGTATATTAAAAATACACTTCAAACCACCCATGGATCCAACAGACTTCAAAATGGAAAGAGAATTGTGCCAGTTTGGATGTATTATGTCCCCCAAACACCATGTTCTTTAATGCAATCTTGTTGGGGTAGATGCATTAGTGTTGTTTAGGTTGGAACCTTTGGATTAGATTATTTCCATGGAGGTGTGGCCCCACCCATTCAGCATGGGTCTTAATTAAATCACTGGAGCCCTGTAAGAGCTCAGACAGAAGGAGCTCGGTGCTGCAGCCAAGAGAGACAGTTTGGAGATTGCCACTGAAAGCAGACTTTTGCTGACACTTTGGAAATGCTAGCCCAGAGTTTGCTCCGGAGAAGCTAAGGAGGACAAAATGCCCCAAGAGCAACAGTTTGAAGAATGCACAGGAGCTGAAAGAAGAACTGGATCACAACCTGTGATCAGCAGACACCAGCCACATGCCTTCCAAGCTAACAGAGGTTTTCCAGAAGCACTGGCCTTCCTTGGGAGAAAGTATACTTGTGTTGAAGCCTTAATTTAGATTCTTGGCCTTCAGACTGTAAGTTTGCAGCCAAATAAACCCTCTTTATAAAAACAAATCCTTTTCTGGTATTTTGCATAATAGCAGTATTAGCAAACCAGAACAAGAATATTTTCATCAAACACTACCTATTAAAATTTATGTACTGTTGTACATAAAGTTGTGAAAAGAAAATTTAAGAGAATAATTTCTCACCTCACTGTTTATTTGCAAAAGTACTTGAAATTCATAATCTAAAGGTCTACTCTAAGAATGAGGTACTGATAAAGATAATATCACATTTGTAACTTTTTATCTCTCATGGTGTATATCTTCTAGACCATAATAAATGAATTAGTTTGCATCAGACTTTCCCACATTACTTACATTTATAGGGATCTTCTCTAGTATGAGCTCTGACATGATTCTGAAGCCAATTTATGTGAAAACTTTCCCACATTTTTCACATTTATAGGGCTTCTATCCAGTGTGCATTCTCATGTTTTTGTAAGGATGTGGGCCAACTGAAGATTTTCCCACATTGATTACATTTGTCGAGTTTCTCTCCAGTATGGGTTCTCACATGACTTTGAAAGGATCTGGAATAACCAAAAGACTTCCCACATAATTTACATTGATAGGGGTTCTCTCCTGTGTCTTTTCATGTCTTCAAAATAAACTAGAAAAAATGAAAGTTTTCCCACATTGTTTACATTCATATGGTTTCTCTCCAGTATGCATTAACATGTAATTTGTGAAGACAAATAAAGTCTTTCCCACCTTTCTTACATTTATAAGGTTTTCTTCCAATGTGAGTTCTTTCATGTCTTTGAAAGGATTGGAGATAGCTGAAGGCTTTCTCACATTTTTTACATTCATAGGGCTTCTCTCCAGTATATGTTACTTTTTTAACTTTATTTATCAAAAAATTAAAAAAACAACCAACAAAAAAAAACACATTTCAAACAAAACAAAGCAAAGAATTGGGAAAAACAAATAACCTAAAATAACATTGCTTCCAACATGTTCCTACTATACCCTAAGAAAATTAACAAAGGCATAAGAAAAACAATATAACCTAAAGTAACTACATTGAAGCTAATTTTTTAATGCAATAGCTTTTTTTTACTTTATCAAAAAAAATTTGTAAAAAACAATTCAAACAAAACAAAGGAATAAGAAAAACAAATGACCTAAAATAACTACATTGCTTCCAACATGTTTCTACCATACCCAAGAAAATTGGCAAACCATAATCATTCCAGAGCATTCCCATACCACTGAGATTACCTTCAATAGCTCATCTGTTCTTATTAGATTATCGTTTCACCTTCACTAGCTGCTGTCTATCTCTAGGTCCTCTACATTCTACAATATAAAATATTTATTTTACATTTTTCACAGAGTTCGCATTAGCAGTATGTGTTATTATGTGTCTGTGAAAGGTTGAGAGACAAATGAAGTCTTTTCCACACTCCTGACATCTATAGGGTTTCTTTCCAGTATGAGTTCTTTCACATCTTCGGAAAGATTGAGAATAACTGAAGGCTTTCCTACATTTTTTACATTTATAGGGCTTGTCTCCAATGTGAGTCTTTTTATGTCTTCAAAAGGAAGTGGGGCAACTAAGGGCTTTACCACATGGCTTACATTCCTAGGGTTTCTCTCCAGTGTGTGTTACCATGTGTCTTCGAAATTCTGAGAGATAAATAAGATCTTTCCCACACTTCTTACATTCATATGGTTTCTCTCCAGTGTGAGTTCTTTCGTGTCTTCGAAAGAACTGGAGATAGCTGTAAACTTTCCCACATTTTTTACATTCATAAGGCTTGCCTTCACATGGCACATATCCAATGTGAGATCTGTTGTGCCTCTTAAAGCTGAATGATTCCTGAAGACTTTCCCACACACACTACATTCATAGAATGTTACTCCAGCAGTTATCTTATATAGATTAAGATTTTGAATTTGGCTGAAGGCTTCTTTGCATTGATTACCACCTTCACTACTTTCAGAGCTTCTCTCCACCCTATGATTTCTGTTAAAATGAGGAACAAATTGTTAATGGTTTACTAATGATTTTAAATTTTTAGTCAATATTAGAATTTATAGTATTCTATTCTGTCTGAAAGGAGAATAAACTGAATACCCTGGAAGAGGGCTTGACTACAAACATCAAAAAAAGTGTTTCTTACATATGGGGTTTCTTGATATTATTTCCACCTAAATTATTTTTCAAATGGTGAACCTCTCTATGTTACGTTTAAGAAGACATTTTTGGTGAAATTCTCTGAAAATAGACAAATTTGAAGTCAGGCATATAGCTTTGTTTCCTTGTGTTTTGTTTTTTTTTTTTTTAATTTCATGATATACCAAGATTTCCAATTGGTACACTGCTTTTTCTTGTGAGTGTAACTCACCTCAAATTTCTCCTCTGGCTTTTGCACTGATTTTCAATGCTATGGGCATCGATATTTTTTCCTAAAATGCTGATCCAAGAATCATTTTTTGTGAATTTTGATGTTTTTTGTTCCTTGAATACGTTTTTTCCAAAACTTTCCTCTGGAGAAACTAGCCTATTGGCTTGAAATTGAGTCTCACTGCCTGAAACAAACAAAAAAAAGGTGAACAAATCTTATAAGGAGCAAAGGCCTTGAAAAGTCCTATGAGCAAAGAGACATCAATGTGTTTAAATGTTGCAGAACTTTATCAACAGGCACAGTAAAAATAGTAGCCAGTTTAATGAACATAGTAAACCCATCACAAAGTCAAACAAGAAGGCTTCTGCGTGCCCCCAAATGACCCATAAGGCCCATACCCACGCTAAGGACACCAAAGATCTACAAGACTAAGTGAGACAAAAAGAATAGCTCAGTTTAATAAATGGATTTTCAATGTCATGGAAAAATTACTAGATTCCAGGATGGCTGTAACCATGCTTGCCTTATTTACCAGCGTATGCCCTTTCTACGTCTCAAATCTTTTAATGGCACTGATAAAGAAATACTTGTTCACTAAATAACTGAATGAAGGACTGAAGTTATCCTTATCTACTGAGGCCAGGTTGCTGAAGGTTTCCAGCATCACATCCCTGTAGAGCTCCCTCTGAGCAGGATCCAGCAAAGACCACTCCTCCAGGGTGAAGTTCAAAGCCACATCCTCAAAGTTCACTGAGTCCTAAAACAACCCACATCTGTGTGCAGGAGGATGGGGGAGACTAAGCACAGGGGATGCATAGGAGGCTCACATCACATTTGTGGTCTCTAAACATGTGCTCTATGACTTGACCACCAGAACTTTTCCCCTCTATCCACACTTGCTTCCTCACGTATTTAAGAGTCCCGTGAAAACACAAAACTAATCTCTACATTTTTACTGAGTTCACTTCAAGTTCTGCTGCTCTCTAACAGCAGGGCCCAGAGTTTCTTGGAGAAATGAGAGACATGCCAGACAAATGAAACAAACATTTCGATTTGGAGACCATTGAGTCCCTGTGAGAAAAACTCCATCTCCTTCCTTATTACCCACTGTATCATTCAGCACTGCATGAAACACAGAACCAAGGCTTGAATGAATACATAACGAGAGTCCAGGAGCTTTACTTCTATCCCCCTCACCAAACATGAGAGGCTTGGAGGCCTGTGGAAATATAAGTTGCAACAAGGGAGAGCTGACCACTGTCCTGAAGTACTCTAAGCCATCAAAAGCTGTCAGGTCCAGCTGGCTGAATGAAAATATTCTTTTGGAGAAGTATAATTCATTTTTACTTTTTTGTGTAATATTTATCACAGACCCAGTTTCTTCCCATGTCTCTCCCATTTTCATGGAGATTAGGAAATTATTTGGAAGTTAGAACTCAAGAGCAAGAAGACATGACAACTTAGAGCCCCACAAAATTCCTACACTCACAGCCTTGGTGCTGCTGCCCACCAATTAATTTTGAGTGTACACATACACACACACACGCACACACACACAATGCCAGAAGTGCTCTTTCCACCAGAGACATAACAAAGTACTCTGGGAATTGATGAACTGCTGCAGAAGAGACTGCAAGTCCCAATTTGCAAGTGAGTTCATTCAAGTCCAAAACTGTTTGACTGAAAATTTGCCAGTGATTATAAAATAGGAAGTTTGGCAGTGATTTGCTCCAAAACAACACACCCAACCTTCTGTCCAATTCCAGGAGAAAGAGATTCCCGACAAGCCACCCTAGAGGTGTATTCCCAACTTCTCACATGTCAATGCCCCTTTTGGACAGAAGAGCATGACAGCCCCATCGCTGGCATAGGAAACACTGAGCTGCGTCAGTCCCCTACACTCTGGTCTCTGACATACATCATGCACCCATAGATATCTGTGTGCAGGGAACAGAAAAAAGCTACCACGTGGTGATTCTGATGCTAGAATTTACCTATTTGGTAGAGCAGCAGCAGAAAAGGAATCCCCCTCATGTTGGTGTAAGGTGTAAAATGATCTGCTTGTGTCAGCCCTTACTACTCTCTGTACAGCATATCCGTGGTGCTTTCTCAACAAATTTCTACCACTTCATGTGCAGAAACCAGTTAACGTAACAGGCTAAAACTGCTTCTTCTTAGACAGGCCTGTTTTCAAGGTTGGCTCTTCATTGATTATCTGGGAACTGGGATGTTGGGAAGGGTCCCACCAACCCAGCCGACAAGTGGCTTGTTGTGCCTACACTTTTATGCCAACAATGTGATATGTGCTGAACCCCTGCTTTCCTTCTGGCAGTCTGTAATTTTGGTACACACTAGGCAGAGGGTGCTCACGTGACCAGCTCCCAATAAAAACCCTGTGTAACAAGTCTCTATGAAGCTTCCACGGTAGCCATTTCACACGTGTTGTCATGATTCATTGCTGGGGGATTCAGCCTGTTCTGTGTTATGTCACAGACAAAACTTCTGAAAGCTCGCACCTGATTTCCTCCAGACTTTGGTCCATGGATGTTTGTTTTCCCTTTGCTGTTTTTGGTTTGTATCCTTTTGCTGTCATAAATCAGTTGTGAGGAGGACTATACACTGATTCCCAGAAGTCACACCAATCAATCATCCAACATCGTGGAGGTCTTGAGAACCCGCAACACACCTATTTTTTTAATTAAATTCAGTTTTACTGAGATATATTCACATACCATACAATCATCTATGGTGTACAATCAACTGTTCACAGGACCTTCATACAGTTATGCATCCATCACTCCAATCTATTTTTGAACATTTTCCTTACACCAGAATCAGAATAAGAAATAAAGGTAAAAAAAAAACACCCAAATCATCCCACCTCCAACCTTATTTTTTATTTAGTTTTTGTCCCCATTTTTCTACTCATCCATCCATACACTGGATAAAGGGAGTGTGATCCACAAGGTTTTCACAATCACACTGTCACTCCTTGTAAGCTACATAGTTATGCAATCGTCTTCAAGAGTCAAGGCTACTGGGTTGGAGTTTGATAGTTTCAGGTTTACTTCTAGCTATTTCCATACATGAAAACCCAAAAAGAGTAATCTATATAGTGTGTAAGAATGTCCACCAGAGTGACCTCTCGATTCCATTTGAAACCTCTCAGCCACTGAAGTTTTATTTCGTTTCATTTCATGTTCCTTTTTTGGTCAAGAAGATGTTCTCAATCCCATGATGCCAGGTCCAGATTCATCCCCAGGAGTCATATCCTATATTGCCAGGGAGACTTATGCCCCTGGGAGTCGGGTCCCACATGGAGGGGAGGGCAGTGAGTTCACCTGCCCAGGTGGCTTAGTTACAGAGAGAGGCCACATCTGAGCAACAAAGAGGCACTCGGGGAGAGACTCTTAGGCACAATTATAAGCAGGTTTAGCCTCTCCTTTGCAGTTACAAGCTTCTTAAGGGCAAGCCCCAAGACAGAGGGCTCGGCATACCAAGCCGTCAGTCCCCATGTTTGTGAGAACATCAGCAACAATCCAGGTGAGGAAGCCCAACACCTCTGCATCCTCCCCCAGCTCCTCAGGGGGGCCCCAAATATATATTTTTATTCTCCGCCCAAATTACTTTGGGATGTGTTGCTCTTTCATTCTAAACTACACAAACCTACCATATCTCACTTCCTATCCAAAGTTCAAAGTAATTGTGGTGTTTGAACAAACTGTAGAAGTTATACCGTTTAGAAAATATAGATCCTACACCAAATAAACATCTCTTCCCTTGGTCTCACATGGAAGTTGAAGTTTTAACACACAGCCAATTTCAACCTTTACCCTTTGGCCCAACTTGCCTTAGTCTTAACCAGATCTGCTTCATTCTTATCTCTAATTGAAGTCTGGGCTCTTTTTCAGCTTTTTTTTTAAAACAGTTGCTGTATGTATTAATACTGACATTCATAGCTGCTGAGCTCTAGCTCTGAGTTTCAGGTGTCACACAGATACCAATGTTCCAGAGACCATCAAGTTATACACAAAGCAATCAGCATCTCAGAGTTTGGAGACAGCCATTACAATTCAGGAATAGATTTGACTGCTGTAAGAGCTTACAATCTAGGGACCATTACAATAATCGTTTCCCTGTTAGGCTGTGCTCTAAGATTCAATTCTGAGTTTACACACTGTAGTTAGTCTATATTGGTGAGGCATTATAGTGTTTGCCTTTGTTTCTGGCATACTTCACTCAAAATGCTGTTACAGGATCCATTCACCTTGTTGCGTGTCTCATAGCTTCATTCCTTCTTGCAGTTGCTCAGTATTCCGTTGCATGCATACACCACAGTTCACCATTCTGTTCCTCAGTTGGTGTACCCTTAGGCCACCTCCACCCATTGCAAATCATGAATACTGCCTGCATGAACACCAGTGTGCAAATGTCCATTCATGTCTCTGCTCTCACATCTTCCAAGTACATACCCCATAATGAAATTGCAGGACCTTATGGCCCCCACATACGTAGCTTCTTGCAGAGCCACCACAGCGACCTCCAGAAAGGCTACACCATTCTGCCTCCTCATCAACAGTAAATAGGTACATCCCTCTCTCCATGTTTTCTCCAGCACTTTTACCCCATTTACATTTTTCCTACAATTTTATAGAGATACATTCATATACCGCACAATTATCCACAGTGTACAGTCAGTTGTTCACAGTATCATCATAAAGTTGTACATTTATCACCACAGTCAGAACTTGAACATATTGATTACCATGAAAAAGCTTTTTTGTGTGTGTGAATAATAAAAAAGATAGTAAGAAGAAAACTAAAATGTCACACAATACAATATAATCGTAGGGACAAAAAACAACACCACTACCAAGAATCCCATATCTTCCCTTATATCCTCCTGTCCTACACATTTAACTTTGGTATATTGCCTTTGTTACATTTAATGGAAGCATTTTACAATGTTACTGTTGACCATAGACTCCAGTTTGCTTTGATTATGTTTTTTCCCAAATGCCATCCCTTTTTCAAAACACATCTATTTTGAAGTCGTCAAATACTATAACTCATTTTATATTCTGATGATAAAAATGTGCCATTCAGGCGCTCCGCGGGCCGGGCGGGCTCGGGGCGGCCTGGAGGAGGAAGACTGGCGAGGAGCCAGGGAACACGGTGGTCCCCGGCACCCCTCGGCCGACCCCCAGTGGATTTGCAAACGGAAAGGATGTCCGCGGCCCCGTGACCTTTGGAGACACGGCTGGATCCACCCTCCAGCCCCAGGACTGATCTTCTGACCAGGAGAGAATTGAAAGATGCTCCTTGCGACGGCTGCACCTGACAGTTGCCTGGAGCCGCGTCCAAGGATTTTTCTGAGCCTGATGGATTTACAGTGATCGTCGGTGGCCTGGGGAATAAGGCCGCTGGAGGCTTTCTCTGGATGATGCACATCTGCATGTTTCTGGATGTTAAAAGTGGTTGAAGGCAGGCCCTTGAATCCTGTTATACCTGGGATTTAAGTACTGTAGATCCAAAAAGCATGTGATCCGTTCAGCACTTCACAGGGACTGGAGAACTGCCCCTTCCTGAGCTATAGCTGGACTTTCTTGGGATTTGGAGAATTAAGATTTGGCCATTGGAATCCCCTTCCAGTTGAGTCCTATATCCTTTTGACACTTCCCCATCATTTTTTGAGTACTGCTTTACTTTCTGGCACCACGAGATGTTCGAGGCTCATCTTGTACTTTCCCTGTCCTGATCTGGAATCAGCCATCACGTCTGTGGTACGGTTGCCAGAAGGGCATAATCTGAACCTAACGATGAGGAGATTAGACAAACCCAAACTGAGGGACATTCTACAAAATAACTGGTCAGTACTTTGCAAAAATGGCAAGACGATGAAAGACAAAGAAAGACTGAGATCATTCTGGATTAAAGAAGACCAAGGGACGTGTGGCAATTCAGTGCAACATGTGGTCTGGACTGGATTCTGGATTGGAAAAGGACATTATGATGAAATGGGTGAGATTGAATCAAGTCTCTCGATTTAACAACAATTTTGTATTAATGTTAATTTCCTGATTTTGATCATTGTAATGTGGTTATATAAGATGTTCATGTCTGAGAAATCAAAAAAAAAAAAAAATGTGCCATTCATTGAACACCCTAGAATATAAGAAAGACTTTCCAAAGAGCTTTATACACATTCACTCATATAGTTCTTAAAATAACTCTGTATGTAGGTCATTAGAGCAGACTTGATTACAACTAGTTCATCGCAGAGAAATAGAAGAAACAGAATCATATTGATAACATTACCCAATTAGGATGCTACAAGGCAGTTTCTCTTCAGAGCCTCAACTAACAACTGCACTTCTACTGCATTACCTTATAGTTTTGTTGTTACTATGGTTGTTATTTGCCAGGGCGACGAGGAGATAGGCCCGATTCTTTCTGGGGCACTATGGAATACAGATAAAGGAAACAACCTGTTCCATTCAGACATCGTTTTGCTGCTTCTCCTGGAAAAGCTCCACGCCTTGTGGAAGACTGCTTTAAGACCCCTGGCTCCTTCATGGAGTAAAAGTTATTATAGTTGCACACATCCTAGTACATGCAGGCTCTACAGGACTGAATAAAACAGATAAATTTTGAACCATGCAGCTCTCAAATTCTTTTGGAGAACAAATAAATCAAATTCAGGTCCTTTGGGAATATTTCACTTAGTGAGGGGTGTTCCAGTTTGCTAAAGCTGCCGGAATGCAAAATACCAGAAATGGATCAGCTTTTGCCCTAGGAGTGTATTCACAAATTTACAGCTCTAAGGCCATGAAAATGTCCCAGTTAAGGCATTAACAAGAGGATTCCTTCACTGAAGAAAGGCCAATGACATCTGGGGGTCCTCTGTCACACTGGAAGGCACATGGCCGGAATCTGCTGGGCCTCTCATGGAGTTAGCTTCTTGTTTCTGTTGCCTTCTCCAAAATGTCTCTTGGCTTCTGTCTTAGCTTCTCTCTCTCTCTGCTCCTGTGTGTCCTTGCTGGTTTCTCCCACAGCATTTCTCTCTAGGTGTTTGGGGGTCTTCTCTTAGCTTCTCCAGGGAAAAATCTGGATTTTATCTCTTAGCTTCTCTCCTGGTTCTGGTTTCAATGGGTGTCTCCAAAATGTCTCTGGGCATTTTCTCTCTACGCATCTCTGAGCTCTCTTGAAAATGTCTGTTCTAGTTTGCTAATGCTGCCAGAATGCAAAACACCAGAGATGGATTGGCATTTATAAAAGGGGGGTTATTTGGTTACACAGTTACAGTCTTAAGGCCATAAAATGTCCAAGGTAAGGCATCAACAATCGGGTACCTTCACTGGAGGATGGCCAGTGGCATCCAGAAAACCTCTGTTAGCTGGGAAGGCACGTGGCTGGCATCTGCTCCAGGTTCTGGTTTCAAAATGGCTTTTTCCCAGGACGTTCCTCTCTAGGCTTCAGCTCCTCAAAAATGTCACTCTTAGTTGCTCTTGGGGCATTTGTCCTCTCTCAGGTTCTCCGGAGCAAAAGTCTGCTTTCAACGGCTGTCTCCAAAATGTCTCTGCAAGCTGAAGCTCCTCTCTCAGTTCCAGTGCATTCTTCAAAGTGTCCCTCTTGTCTGTGGCTCCTCTTCAAAATGTCACTCACAGCTGCACTGAGTTCCCTCTGTATGTCAGCTCATTTATATGGCTCCAGTGATTTAATTTAGACCCACCCTGAATGGGTGGGGTAACACCTCCATGGAAATTATCCAATCAGAGTCATCACGCACAGTTGGCTGGGACACATCTCCACAGAAACACTCAAAGAATTACAATCTAATCAACACTGATACGTCTGCCCACACAAGATTACCTCAAAGACAATGGCATTTTGGGGGACATAATATATTCAAACCGGCACAATGTCTCTGCCTTTTATCCTCTCATAGAGGATGCCAACAAACTAAGATCCATCTTGAATGGGAAGGGTCACATCTCCATGGAAATAATCTAATCAAAGGGTCCCACCCACAATTGGGTAGGTCACATCTCCATGGAGACAACCTAATCAAAAAATCCCACTCATAATAAGTCTGCACCAACAAGATTAGACTAAAAGAACATGCTTTGTGGGATACATAACAGAGTCAAACTAGCACAAGAGGTTAATGAGATGTGTGTGGGTGTGGGTGTGTGGGTGTGTGTATAGTATGACAGCCTGCAGGACAGAGTAAAGAAGAACAGTAAAATAACCATTTTATATACCAGAAAATTCGATACCTAAATTGATTAAAATATATATAAATAAAATGCAAGATATTTACATAACTATATAATTGCATATATACAATAGGTAGACATGTATATATCCACATGTGAATATAGTTCCCGCATTATCAACTCTAAACAATTAGAACAGACCAAAATAAATGGATGGACATGCCATGTTCATAGACTGGAAAATTAAATATCATTAAGATGTCAATTCTACACAAAAAGGTAAAGATTCAATGCAATCCCAATCAAAATTCCAACACCCTTTTTGCAGAAATGGAAAAGCCAATAATCAGATTTATTTGGAAAGGTAACGGCCCCAAATAGCCAAAAATATCTTGAAAAAAGAACAAAGTTAGAGGACTCACACTTCCTGACTTTAAGCATATTACAAAGCATCAGCAGTCAAAACATCACGGTATTGGCACAAGGACAGAAATATTGACAAATGGAATGGAACTGAAATTTCAGAAATACATCCTCACATCTATGGCCAATTGATTTTTTTAATTCAGTTTTATTGAGATATATTCACATACCATACAATCATCCATGGTGTACAATCAACTGTTCGCAGTACCAACATATAGTTGTGCCTTCATCACCCCAATCCATTTTCTTAATTCAGTTTTACTGAGATATATTCACATATGATACAATCATCCATGGTGTACAATCAACTGTTCACGGTACCATCATATAGTTGTGCATTCATCACCCCAATCCATTTTTGAACATTTTCTTTACACCAGAAAGAATAAAAATAAGAATAAAAACAGAAGTAAAAAAGAACACCCAAATCATCCCCCTCATCCCACCCTATTTTTCATTTAGTTTTTTGGCCCCATTGTTCTACTCATCCATCCATACACTGGACAAGGGGAGTGCGATCGAAAAGGTTTTCACAATCACACAGTCACCCCTTGTAAGCTACATAGTTATACAATCATCTTCAAGAGTCAAGGCCACCAGGTTGGAGTTTGGTAGTTTCAGATATTTACTTCTAGCTATTGCAATTCACTAAAATACAGAAAGGGATATCTATATAGTGCGTAAGAATGCCCACCAAAGTGACCTCTCAACTCCATTTGGAATCTCTCAGCCATTGAAACTTTATTTTGTTTCCTTCCGCTTCCCCCTTTTGGTCAAGAAGATGTTCTCAATCCCACGATGCTGGGTCCAGATTCATCCCTGGGAGTCATATTCTGTGTTGCCAGGGAGATTTACACCCCTGGGAGTCAGGTCCCCCATAGGGGAGAGGGCAGTGAATTCGCCTGTTGAGTTTGGCCAACTGATTTTTGACAAGGCTGCCAAGTCCACTCAATTGGGAAAGAATGGTCTCTTCAACAAATGGTTCTGGAAGAACTGGATATCCATATGCAAAAGAATGAAAGAGGACTGCGAAAGAATGAAAGAGGACTCCTGTGACCGTTTGAAGCTGTATGTACCCCAGAAAATCCACTGCTGTGAAGGCAGACCTCTTGTGGGTGGGACTTTTTCATTACATTATTTCAGTTGAGGCATGCCCCAGGCAGGTCTTAATCCTCTTACTGGAGTCCTTTTGTAAGAGGATGAAATAGAAAGAACGGAAGCTGACAGACAGAGAAACACACAGAAGCTGGGAGAGAAGGGGACACACAGAAGCTGGGGGAGAAGGGGACACGCAGAAGCTGAGGGAGAAAGCCACAGAAACTTAGAGGAAGCCACTGAAGTCAGAAGCTGGAAGCAATGAAACCTAGAAGAAAAGGGAGAGACCAGCAGATGCCACGTGCCTCGCCATCTGACGGAGGATCACTGGACCATCTGATGATGCCTTGATTTGGACATTTTCATGGCCAAGAACTGTAAGCTTGTACGCTAATAAATCCCCATTGTTAAAAGCCAGTGCATTCCTGGTATATTGCATATCAGCAACTTTCATTTCATTTCATCAAAGTAAAAGAACCCCTTTCTCACATCAGACACAAAATTTAACTCAAAATGGATCAAGGACATAAATATAAGAACCAGGACCATAGAACTCCTAGAAGAAAATGTAGGGGGCATTTACCAGTTTGGATACATTGTTCTTTAATGCAGTCTTGGGAGGGCAAGCAATAAACTGTTGATTGTTTCCATGGAGATGTGACTCACCCAACTGTCGGTGATACTTTTGATTAGATTATTTCCATGGAGATGTGGACCCCGCCCATTCAGGGTGGGTCTTAATTAAATCACTAGAGTCCTGTAAGAGAGCTCACAGACAGAAGGAGCTAAGAGCAGCTGAGACAGATGCTTGCTGATGCTTTGAGTTGCTAGCCCAGAGTTTGCTCTGGAGAAGCTAAGAGAGGACAAAATGCCACAAGAGCAGCTGAGAGAGACTTTTAGAGAGATGCTTGGAAGCTGGCAGAGATGCTCAGAGATGCTTGGAGTTGCAGAGAGAAGGACGTTTGGAGATGCTAAGCTAAGGACACACAGCAGCTGAGAGAGGAGCTGAAACATAACCTGGGGCGAGCAGATCCCAGCCATGTGCCTTCCCAGCTAACAGAGGTGTTCTGGATGCCATCAGCCTTTCTTCAGTGAAAGTATCCTCTTTTTGATGCTTTAGTTCGGACACTTTTATGACCATGGATCTGTAAATGTGTAGCCAAATAAACCCCCTTTATAAAAGCCAGTGATTCCTGGTGTTTTACATAACAGCAGCATTAGCAAACCAGAACACAGCATCTTCAGGATATTGTGTTGGGCACTGGTTTCTTGGACTTTATAGCCAGAGCACAAGCAATGAAAGAAAAAAATAGATAAATGGGACCTCCTCAAAATTAAAAACTTTTGTGCATCATAAGACTTTCACAAGAGTGCAAAGATAACCTACTCAATGGGAGAAAATAGTTAGAAATCATGTATCTGATAAGGGTTTGATATCCAGAATACATAAAGAAATCCTACAACTCAACAATAAAAAACAAGTTTTTTTTGCATCTGATCAAGTGATCTTTATTTCAAGTATGCAAGACTGATATATTGCAAAATACATCAATGTAAAACACATTGACACAGAAAACATGATCATCTCAAATATACAAAAGAATTCAATGAAATCCAACATCAGTTTATGGTAAAACCCTCAGGAAAATAGGAATATTAAGAAATTTCATTAAACTTATAAAGTCTATCTACAAAAGCAATTGTATCTACATTGTGATTATTACTGAAAGTTTCAGCCCTTTCCATTAAGGTTGGGTATAAATGAAGGATGACTACTTCTAATCAGCAAACCTTTTTTTGGAGGCAAAAAGGCAATGAGTTCTTAAGATTATAGAAGAAATATAATGTCAATAGGTCCATATGACATCATTTTGTAAAAAGAAAACCCAAAACATCTAACAAAATAACTATCAGAAATAATGAGCCAAAATTTCAAGGTAGTGCTAAATGGTTTGAATACTTTCGGAATGTTAAACGTACATAAACCCCCATGACCCAGAAATTTGTCTCCTAAAATAAATTGATACATATGTCCAAAAAAAGAAATATACAGATCCTTCTCATTCCAATCTTCTGGGATTCCAGATGTTTTAAACACACTGTTCTGTTGTCTTTTGAAAAGGACTTCTAGTCTTGATGTACTAATTTGTATATTTTTCTTATTGATTTGTCATAATTAATACACTTATGTTCCTGGCCTTTTTTTTTTTTAATATGAAACAATTCAATTTTAAAATGGGCAAAGACTTGAATAGACATTTTTCCAAAGGGGGTTTACAAATAGCTAAAAAGCACATGAAAAGATGTTCAACATCACTAGCTATTAGGGAAATGCCAAATCAAAGCCACAATGAGAAACCATATCACATCCACTAGAACGGCCACTATTAAAATAAACAGAAAACTACAAGTGTAGAAGAAGATGTGGAGAAGTAGGGACATTCATTCACTGCTAGTGGCACTGTAAAATGGTGAAGCCACTGTGGAGGACAGTTCAGCAAATATAGAATTTGCTAAATATAGAATTGCCATATGTGCAGGTTTGGATGCATTATGTCCCCCAAAATGCCATGTTCTTTAATGCAATCTTGTGGGGGCAGATGTATTCGAGTTAATTAGGTTGGAATCTTTGGATTAGTTTGTTTCCATGGAGATGTGACCCACCCACCTGTGGGTAATACCTTTGATCAGATCATCTCCATGGAGGTGTGGCCCCGCCCATTCAGCATGGGGCTTAATTAAATCACTGGACTCCTATGAAAGAGCTTACAAACAGAAGGAGCTCCGCGGTGCCACCAAGAGAGACATTTTGGAGATGGCCTTTGAAAGCAGACTTTTGCTGATACTTTGCCCTGGAGAAGCTAAGGGAGGACAAAACATCCCAAGAGCAACATTTTGAAGAACACACAGGAGCTGAGAGAGGAGCTGGAACACAACCTGGGATCAGAAGACACCAGCCACGTGCCTTCCCAGACAACAGAGGCGTTCCAGACGCCATGGGCCATCCTTCGGTGAAGGTACTCTATTGTTGATGCCTCACGTTGGACACTTCATGGCCTTAAGACTGTAACTTTGTAACCACATAAACCCTGTACCAGTTTGGATATATTATGTCCCCCAAGAAAAAGCCATGATCTTTTAATCCAGTCTTGTGGGATATTGGGATTAGGTTGTTTCCATGGAGATGTGACCCACGCAACTGTGAGTGACAACTTTGGTTACGGTGTGAACTCTGATTGAATGTTTCCATGGAGGTATGGCCCTACCCATTCAGTGTGGGCCTGGATTAGTTCACTGGAGTCTTATAAAGGGGCTCACAAACAGAAGGACCTCAGAGCTGCAACCTACAGAGACATTTTGAAGACAGCTGCTGAAATCAGACTTTTGCTCCGGAGAAGCTAAGAGAGGACAAACGTCCCAAGAGCAACATTTTGACGAAAGCACAGGAACTGAGAGAGGAGCTGGAATTCAAGCTGGGATCAGCAGACACCAGCCACATGCCTTCCCAGCTTACAGAGACTTTCTGGACTCCAATGGCCATCCTCCAGTGAAGGGACCCTACTGTTGATGCTTTACCTTGGACACTTAATGGCCTTAAGACTATAACTTTGTAACCAAATAAACCCCCTTTATAAAAGCCAATCCGTTTCTGGTATTTTGCACAACGGCAACATTAGCAAACTGGAACAAACCCCCTTTATAAAGGCCAATCCATTTCTGGTGTTTTGCATAACGGTAGCACCGGCAATCCTGCTACTAGGTATATACCCAGAAGAATTGAAAGCAGGGATTTGCACACTGATGTTCACAGCAGCATTATTCACAATTGCCAAAAGATGGAAGCAACCCAAGGGTCCCATCAATCAATGAATGGATAAATAAAATGTGGTATATACATATGATGGAATATTATTCAGCGATAAAAAGGAATGAAATCCTGATGTATGTGATGACACAGATGAACCTTAAGGACACTATGTTGAGTGAAATAAGCCAGACACAAAAGGATAAATGTTGTACAATCTCACTTACATGAACTAATTATAATAAGCAAATTCATAGTGTTAGAATCTAGATACAGGTTACAAAGGGACAAACTGGGGTAGAGAATGGAAGCTGATGTTTAATTTGTACAGAATTTCAGTTTAGCTGATTGTAAACTTTGGAAATGGATGGCGGGGACAGGAGCACATTATTCTGAATGTAATCAACAGCACTTAACTATGTACATGAATGTGGTTGAAAAGGGAAGTTTTGGGGCATGTATGTCACTAGAATGAAAGTTAGAAGACGAAACATGGGACTGTATAACAGTGAACCCTGTGTTAACAGCACAAGTATAAGAATGTTCTTTCATGAATTAAAACAAATGTGTGAAACTAACACAAAATGCTAATGATACGGTGGTATATGGGAAAAAATACACTTAATGTAAACCATAGGTGACAGTAAATAGTACTATTTCAAAATTCTTTCATCAATTGTAAAAAAGGTACCACACTAATGTCAATGACGGAGGGTATATGAAAACCTATTTTTACATGACTTTTCTATAAACCTACAACTTCTGCAATTAAAAAAGTAATAATTTTAAAAACTGTTACAAGGGACAAAGAAGGTCACTATATACTGATAAATGGGTCAATTCAACAAGAAGACAAAACAATTGTAACTATCCATGCATTTGAATGGTAGAGCCCCAAAATATATGAAGCAAATATTGACAGATTTGAAAGGAGAAACAGACGATTCTACATTAACAGGAGACTTCAACACACCACTTTCAATAATGGATACACTATCTAGACAGAAGATCAATAAGGGAGTAGATTTGAATGATACTCTAAACAAACTAGATGTAACGGACATATACAGTACAGAACACATCATCTAATAACAGCAGAATGCACATTCTTCTCTAATGCACGTGGAGCATTCTCCAGGATAGATCAGATGTTAGGTCACAAAACAAGTCTCAAAAAATTTAAAAATAATACAGTCATTCAGTGTTTCTTCCACCGTAATGGAAAGAAGCTAAAAATCAATAACCAGGGGATAACTGGAAAATTCACAAATATGTGGAAATTAAACTTAACAACCCAACAGGTCATTCTTAAAGCGAATGAAAATAAAAACACAACACAGCAAAATTTATGGGATGCAGCACAAGCATGTATAGCTCTAAATGCTTACACACACAAAAAAAAGATCTCAAATCACAGACCTAACCTCACAACTGCAGGAATGAGAAAAAGAAGAGCCAACTAAACCCAGAGTGAGCAGAAGGAAGAAAAGAACAGTGGCAGGGCCAATTGATAAACTCCATTGCCATTGTCTATAAATTTGAACATGGGCATGTTGTACAACCAGTAATTTTTCTCCAACATGCAGACAATTTTTGTGCCTTTGTACTGGAGACTGAAACAAAAAAAGACAGGCCCAGAATTTTTCACAAAAGCAAGCACGATAAACTTGACAAAAACCTGAACACCAAAAGCCTTGGAACGTGTGAGTAAATGGAGGGCCCCAGACTCACAAACCAGCATGTGTGAAACACACTGAGGCAAACATACTGCATAAAACCCATTCCAGTGTAATCCCATTAATACTGATGTGTTGAAAGTTCAATAGAGGAAGAACTAAACAGAACACTGCTTAATTAAAAATAATATATGGTAAAGGTATGAAGAGTAACCAAAAAATCAGGACAGTGGGCATCTGTGAGACTAGAATGAGATGATTTCAGGCAGGGGCACAAACAGAGGCTCTAGCAACTGCCCAAGATCCACTTACCAACCTTGATGATAATTCCAAGGAAATTTATATGGTGGTTATTACTAAAACTTAACCATAAGGCACTGCATGCATTCTTTTTTGAATATATTTCACAATGAAAATTTAAAGCATTAAGTCTGGAAAAGAACACAGTTTGATACGTTTTGTTTTGCCGTGTAATCTGACAATCGGAATTTTAACTCACAGTTACAGTAGTAAAAGATTCTATTTAGAAATAATTGGATACAGAACTCATCATCATATGCACCTTTCTAAAAACCAAGGATGTCATTATGAATATGAAATAAACTGCAGGATTAGCAGAACAAATAAGCAAAG
This sequence comes from Choloepus didactylus, assembly GCF_015220235.1. Lineage (NCBI taxonomy): Eukaryota > Metazoa > Chordata > Mammalia > Pilosa > Megalonychidae > Choloepus > Choloepus didactylus. The sequence goes on from NC_051331.1 coordinate 7,224,974, forward strand.
TCTATAGCAATATATACACTATCTAACCTTTGCTATAATAAAGGTGGGAAAGAAAAATATGCATTCATTTCTGTTTGTTTTTATACAAAGAAACATTGACAGGATGCAAAAGAAATTATCAAAACAGGTATTTACAGATGGCTGGAGTAAGAGCACTGAAGGGGACTAGGATATATTGGCAGTGAGTTTTAAATTACACCTTCTTGTCTGGTAGAAAATCTTTTTTAATCCTTGCATGCATTACTTATTTAAAATAAATAGACAATAATGTAAATCATATTTTAATTTTTAAACTATGTTTTAATTCATTGTTACTTTTTTAAATTTAATTTTCAGTTAATTTTATTTTAACTTAGAATGGTTTCCTAAACCAGTCTAACATTTAATCCTTAAACTGTAACGTTTATAAAAGTGCAAACCATAAAAATGAAAATTTTGAAATCTCTCTGCAACTAAAATGACAAGTGGCATCATAGTTTGTTCTTCCTTTCACTCTCAAACTGAGGAATATTTTCAGGAAGAAGTAGCATATTTAATGCATTAGGGGTTTGGCCCTAATTCGTTAACTGTTTTAGGATTTTCAAGGAGTTTCACAAACTTTTAGTCATCTTCCTCATGTCAATTACAATAGGAATTCAGTTGTCTTGGGGAAAGTATTGCCTTTCAAATATCAAAATTCTCTAGCCACAAAAACATACAAAAACAAACAAGGAAAAAAAAAAAAAAAAGATGTGTAGTGCCCCCTTGAGGAGCCTGTGGAGAATGCAGGGGTATTTGCCTACCCCACCTCCATGGTTGCTAACATGACCACAGACATAGGGGACTGGTGGTTTGATGGGTTGAGCCCTCTACCATAGGTTTTGCCCTTGGGAAGACGGTTGCTGCAAAGGAGAGGCTAGGCCTCCCCTGTATTTGTGCCTAAGAGTCTCCTCCTGAATGCCTCTTTGTTGCTCAGATGTGGCCCTCTCTCTCTGGCTAAGCCAACTTGAAAGGTGTGAAATCACTGCCCTCCCCCCTACGTGGGATCAGACCCCCAGGGAAGTGAATCTCCCTGGCAACGTGGAATATGACTCCCGGGGAGGAATGTAGACCCGGCATCGTGGGATGGAGAACATCTTCTTGACCAAAAGGGGGATGTGAAAGGAAATGAAATAAGCTTCAGTGGCAGAGAGATTCCAAAACGAGCCGAGAGATCACTCTGGTGGGCACTCTTACGCACACTTTAGACAACCTTTTTAGGTTCTAAAGAATTGGGGTAGCTGGTGGTGGATACCTGAAACTATTAAACTACAACCCAGAACCCATGAATCTCGAAGACAGTTGTATAAAAATGTAGCTTATGAGGGGTGACAGTGGGATTGGGAATGCCATAAGGACCAAACTCCACTTTGTCTAGTTTATGGATGGATGTGTAGAAAAGTAGGGGAAGCAAACAAACAGACAAAGGTACCTAGTGTTCTTTTTTACTTCAATTGCTCTTTTCACTCTAATTATTATTCTTGTTATTTTGTGTGTGTGCTAATGAAGGTGTCAGGGATTGATTTAGGTGATGAATGTACAACTATGTAATGGTACTGTAAACAATCGAAAGTACAATTTGTTTGTATGACTGCGTGGTATGTGAATATATCTCAATAAACTGATGATTAAAAAAAAAAAAATGGATCTAGACACCCAGGGGAGTGAATCTCCCTGGCAACGTGGAATACGACTCCCGGGGAGGAATGTAGACCTGGCATCGTGGACAGAGAACATCTTCTTGACCAAAAGGGGATGTGAAAGGAATGAAATAAGCTTCAGTGGCAGAGAGAATCCAAAAGGAGCCGAGAGGTCACTCTGGTGGGCACTCTTACGCACAATTTAGACACCCTTTTTAGGTTCTAAAGAATTGGGGTAGCTGGTGGTGGATACCTGAAACTATCAAACTACAACCCAGAACCATGAATCTCGAAGACAGTTGTATAAAAATGTAGCTTATGAGGGGTGACAAGGGGATTGGGAAAGCCATAAGGACCACACTCCACTTTGTCTAGTTTATGGATGGATGAGTAGAAAAATAGGGGAAGGAAACAAACAAAAACAAACAGACGGAGGCGGGGCAAGATGGCAGACTGGTGAGCTGTATGTTTTAGTTACTCCTCCAGGAAAGTAGGTAAAAAGCCAGGAACTGCGTGGACTGGACACCACAGAGCAATCTGTCTTTGGGCATACTTCATACAACACTCATGAAAACGTGGGGAACTGCTGAGATCAGCGAAATCTGTAAGTTTTGCGGCCAGGGGACCCGCGCCCCTCCCTGCCAGGCTCAGTCCCGGGGGAGGAGGGGCTGTCAGCTCCAGGAAGGAGAAGGGAGAATTGCAGTGGCTGCTCTTACCGGAAACTCATTCTACTGATTCAAACTCCAACCATAGATAGACTGAGGCCAGACACCAGAGACTCTGAGAGCAGCCAGCCCAGCAGAGAGGAGACAGGCATAGAAAAAAAACAACACGCAAAACTCCAAAATAAAGCAGAGGATTTTTGGAGTTCTGGTGAACACAGAAAGGGGAAGGGCGGAGATCAGGCCTTGAGGCGCATATGCAAATCCCGAAGCAAGGCTGATCTCTCTGCCCTGGGCACTTTTCCTTAATGGCCCTGGTTGCTTTGTCTATTAGCATTTCAATAACCCATTAGATCTCTGAGGAGGGCCGGTTTTTTTTTTTTTTTTTTTTTTTTTTTTTTTAAATCCTTTTTGCTTTTTCTAAAACAATTACTCTAAGAAGCTCAATACAGAAAGCTTCAAAGAATTGAAATTTGGGCACGTCAAGTCAAGAGCAGAACTAAGAGAGCTCTGAGACAAAAGGCAATAATCCAGTGGCTGAGAAAATTCACTAAACAACACAACTTCCCAAGAAAAGGGGGGTGTCCGCTCACAGCCACCATCCTGGTGGACAGGAAACACTCCTGCCCATCGCCAGCCCCATAGCCCAGAGCTGCCCCAGACAACCCAGTGTGACGGAAGTGCTTCAAATAACAGGCACACACCACAAAACTGGGCGTGGACATTAGCCTTCCCTGCAACCTCAGCTGAATGTCCCAGAGCTGGGAAGGGGGAGCAGTGTGAATTAACAGAGCCCCATTCAGCCATCATTTGAGCAGACTGGGAGCCTCCCAACACAGCCCAGCAGCCCAGAACTGCCCTGGGGGGACAGCACTCACCTGTGACATAGCACAGTCATCCCTCAACAGAGGACCCGGGGTGCACAGCCTGGAAGAGGGACCCACTTGCAAGTCTCAGGAGCCATACGCCAATACCAAAGACTTGTGGGTCAGTGGCAGAGACAAACTGTGGCAGGACTGAACTGAAGGATTAGACTATTGCAGCAGCTTTAAAACTCTAGGATCATCAGGGAGATTTGATTGTTAGGGCCACCCCCCCTCCCCGACTGCCCAGAAACACGCCCCACATACAGGGCAGGCAACACCAACTACACACGCAAGCTTGGGACACCAATTGGGCCCCACAAGACTCACTCCCCCACTCACCAAAAAGGCTAAGCAGGGGAGATCTGGCTTGTGGAGAACAGGTGGCTCGTGGACGCCACCTGCTGGTTAGTTAGAGAAAGTGTACTCCACGAAGCTGTAGATCTGATAAATTAGAGATAAGGACTTCAACTGGTCTACAAACCCTAAAAGAACCCTATCAAGGTCAGCAATGCCACGAGGCCAAAAACAACAGGAAAATTATAAAGCATATGAAAAAACCAGACGATATGGATAACCCAAGCCCAAGCACCCAAATCAAAAGACCAGAAGAGACACACCTAGAGCAGCTACTCAAAGAACTAAAGATGAACAATGAGACCCTAGTACGGGATATGAAGGAAATCAAGAAGACCCTAGAAGAGCATAAAGAAGACATTGCAAGACTAAATAAAAAATGGATGATCTTATGGAAATTAAAGAAACTGTTGACCAAATTAAAAAGATTCTGGACGCTCATAGTACAAGACTAGAGGAAGTTGAACAACGAATCAGTGACCTGGAAGATGACAGAATGGAAAATGAAAACATAAAAGAAAGAATGGGGAAAAAAAATTGAAAAACTCGAAATGGACCTCAGGGATATGATAGATAATATGAAACGTCCGAATATAAGACTCATTGGTGTCCCAGAAGGGGAAAGAAAAGGGTAAAGGTCTAGGAAGAGTATTCAAAGAAATTGTTGGGGAAAACTTCCCAAATCTTCTAAACAACATAAATACACAAATCATAAATGCTCAGCGAACTCCAAATAGAATAAATCCAAAAAAACCCACTCCAAGACATATACTGATCACACTGTCAAACATAGAAGAGAAGGAGCAAGTTCTGAAAGCAGCAAGAGAAAAGCAATTCACCACATACAAAGGAAACAGCATAAGACTAAGTAGTGACTACTCAGCAGCCACCATGGAGGCGAGAAGGCAGTGGCACGATATATTTAAAATTCTGAGTGAGAGGAATTTCCAGCCAAGAATACTTTATCCAGCAAAGCTCTCCTTCAAATTTGAGGGAGAGCTTAAATTTTTCACAGACAAAGAAATGCTGAGAGAATTTGCTAACAAGAGACCTGCCCTACTGGAGATACTAAAGGGAGCCCTACAGACAGAGAAACAAAGACAGGACAGAGAGACTTGGAGAAAGGTTCAGTACTAAAGAGATTCGGTATGGGTACAATAAAGGATATTAATAGAGAGAGGGAAAAATATGGCAAACATAATCCAAAGGATAAGATGGCCGATTCAAGAAATGCCTTCACGGTTTTAACGTTGAATGTAAATGGATTAAACTCCCCAATTAAAAGATATAGATTCGCAGAATGGATCAAAAAAAATGAACCATCAATATGTTGCATACAAGAGACTCATCTTAGACACAGGGACACAAAGAAACTGAAAGTGAAAGGATGGAAAAAAATATTTCATGCAAGCTACAGCCAAAAGAAAGCAGGTGTAGCAATATTAATCTCAGATAAAATAGACTTCAAATGCAGGGATGTTTTGAGAGACAAAGAAGGCCACTACATACTAATAAAAGGGGCAATTCAGCAAGAAGAAATAACAATCGTAAATGTCTATGCACCCAATCAAGGTGCCACAAAATACATGAGAGAAACATTGGCAAAACTAAAGGAAGCAATTGATGTTTCCACAATAATTGTGGGAGACTTCAACACATCACTCTCTCCTATAGATAGATCAACCAGACAGAAGACCAATAAGGAAATTGAAAACCTAAACAATCTGATAAATGAATTAGATTTAACAGACATCTACAGGACATTACATCCCAAATCAACAGGATACACATACTTTTCTAGTGCTCACGGAACTTTCTCCAGAATAGATCATATGCTGGGACATAAAACAAGCCTCAATAAATTTAAAAAGATTGAAATTATTCAAAGCACATTCTCTGACCACAATGGAATACAATTAGAAGTCAATAACCATCAGAGACTTAGAAAATTCACAAATACCTGGAGGTTAAACAACACACTCCTAAACAATCAGTGGGTTAAAGAAGAAATAGCAAGAGAAATTGCTAAATATATAGAGACAAATGAAAATGAGAACACAACATACCAAAACCTATGGGATGCAGCAAAAGCAGTGCTAAGGGGGAAATTTATAGCACTAAACGCATATATTAAAAAGGAAGAAAGAGCCAAAATCAAAGAACTAATGGATCAACTGAAGAAGCTAGAAAATGAACAGCAAACCAATCCTAAACCAAGTACAAGAAAAGAAATAACAAGGATTAAAGCAGAAATAAATGACATAGAGAACAAAAAAACAATAGAAAGGATAAATATCACCAAAAGTTGGTTCTTGAGAAGATCAACAAGATTGACAAGCCCCTAGCTAGACTGACAAAATCAAAAAGAGAGAAGACCCATATAAACAAAATAATGAATGAAAAAGGTGACATAACTGCAGATCCTGAAGAAATTAAAAAAATTATAAGAGGATATTATGAACAACTGTATGGCAACAAACTGGATAATGTAGAAGAAATGGACAATTTCCTGGAAACATATGAACAACCTAGACTGACCAGAGAAGAAATAGAAGACCTCAACCAACCCATCACAAGCAAAGAGATCCAATCAGTCATCAAAAATCTTCCCACAAATAAATGCCCAGGGCCAGATGGCTTCACAGGGGAATTCTACCAAACTTTCCAGAAAGAACTGACACCAATCTTACTCAAACTCTTTCAAAACATTGAAAAAAATGGAACACTACCTAATTCATTTTATGAAGCTAACATCAATCTAATACCAAAACCAGGCAAAGATGTTACAAAAAAGGAAAACTACCGGCCAATCTCCCTAATGAATATAGATGCAAAAATCCTCAACAAAATACTTGCAAATCGAATCCAAAGACACATTAAAAAAATCATACACCATGACCAAGTGGGGTTCATTCCAGGCATGCAAGGATGGTTCAACATAAGAAAAACAATCAATGTATTACAACACATTAAAAACTCGAAAGGGAAAAATCAATTGATCATCTCAATAGATGCTGAAAAAGCATTTGACAAAATCCAACATCCGTTTTTGATAAAAACACTTCAAAAGGTAGGAATTGAAGGAAACTTCCTCAACATGATAAAGAGCATATATGAAAAACCCACAGCCAGCATAGTACTCAATGGTGAGAGACTGAAAGCCTTCCCTCTAAGATCAGGAACAAGACAAGGATGCCCGCTGTCACCACTGTTATTCAACATTGTGCTGGAAGTGCTAGCCAGGGCAATCCGGCAAGACAAAGAAATAAAAGGCATCCAAATTGGAAAAGAAGAAGTAAAACTGTCATTGTTTGCAGATGATATGATCTTATATCTAGAAAACCCTGAGAAATCAACGATACACCTACTAGAGCTAATAAACAAATTTAGCAAAGTAGCGGGATACAAGATTAATGCACATAAGTCAGTAATGTTTCTATATGCTAGAAATGAACAAACTGAAGAGACACTCAAGAAAAAGATACCATTTTCAATAGCAACTAAAAAAATCAAGTACCTAGGAATAAACTTAACCAAAGATGTAAAAGACCTATACAAAGAAAACTACATAACTCTACTAAAAGAAATAGAAGGGGACCTTAAAAGATGGAAAAATATTCCATGTTCATGGATAGGAAGGCTAAATGTCATTAAGATGTCAATTCTACCCAAACTCATCTACAGATTCAATGCAATCCCAATCAAAATTCCAACAACCTACTTTGCAGACTTGGAAAAGCTAGTTATCAAATTTATTTGGAAAGGGAAGATGCCTCGAATTGCTAAAGACACTTTAAAAAAGAAAAACGAAGTGGGAGGACTTACACTCCCTGACTTTGAAGCTTATTATAAAGCCACAGTTGCCAAAACAGCATGGTACTGGCACAAAGATAGACATATAGATCAATGGAATCGAATTGAGAATTCAGAGATAGACCCTCAGATCTATGGCCGACTGATCTTTGATAAGGCCCCCAAAGTCACCGAACTGAGCCATAATGGTCTTTTCAACAAATGGGGCTGGGAGAGTTGGATATCCATATCCAAAAGAATGAAAGAGGACCCCTACCTCACCCCCTACACAAAATTAACTCAAAATGGACCAAAGATCTCAATATAAAAGAAAGTACCATTAAACTCCTAGAAGATAATGTAGGAAAACATCTTCAAGACCTTGTATTAGGAGGCCACTTCCTAGACTTTACACCCAAAGCACAAGCAACAAAAGAGAAAATAGATAAATGGGAACTCCTCAAGCTTAGAAGTTTCTGCACCTCAAAGGAATTTCTCAAAAAGGTAAAGAGGCAGCCAACTCAATGGGAAAAAATTTTTGGAAACCATGTATCTGACAAAAGACTGATATCTTGCATATACAAAGAAATCCTACAACTCAATGACAATAGTACAGACAGCCCAATTATAAAATGGGCAAAAGATATGAAAAGACAGTTCTCTGAAGAGGAAATACAAATGGCCAAGAAACACATGAAAAAATGTTCAGCTTCACTAGCTATTAGAGAGATGCAAATTAAGACCACAATGAGATACCATCTAACACCGGTTAGAATGGCTGCCATTAAACAAACAGGAAACTACAAATGCTGGAGGGGATGTGGAGAAATTGGAACTCTTATTCATTGTTGGTGGGACTGTATAATGGTTCAGCCACTCTGGAAGTCAGTCTGGCAGTTCCTTAGAAAACTAGAGATAGAGCTACCATTCGATCCAGCGATTGCACTTCTCGGGATATACCCGGAAGATCGGAAAGCAGTGACACGAACAGATATCTGCACGCCAATGTTCATAGCAGCATTATTCACAATTGCCAAGAGATGGAAACAACCCAAATGTCCATCAACAGATGAGTGGATAAATAAAATGTGGTATATACACACGATGGAATACTACGCGGCAGTAAGAAGGAACGATCTGGTGAAACATATGACAACATGGATGAACCTTGAAGACATAATGCTGAGCGAAATAAGCCAGGCACAAAAAGAGAAATATTATATGCTACCACTAATGTGAACTTTGAAAAATGTAAAACAAATGGTTTATAATGTAGAATGTAGGGGAACTAGCAGTAGAGAGCAATTAAGGAAGGGGGAACAATAATCCAAGAAGAACAGATAAGCTATTTAACGTTCTGGGGATGCCCAGAAATGACTATGGTCTGTTAATTTCTGATGGATGTAGTAGGAACAAGTTCACTGAAATGTTGCTATAGTATGTAACTTTCTTGGGGTAAAGTAGGAACATGTTGGAAGTTAAGCAGTTATCTTAGGTTAGTTGTCTTTTTCTTACTCCCTTGCTATGGTCTCTTTGAAATGTTCTTTTATTGTATGTTTGTTTTCTTTTTAACTTTTTTTTTCATACAGTTGATTTGAAAAAAGAAGGGAAAGTTAAAAAAAAAAAAAAAAGAAGAAAAAAGACAAACAAGGAAAAAAAAAAAAAAAAAAAACAACGATGTAGTGCCCCCTTGAGGGGCCTGTGGAGAATGCAGGGGTATTCGCCTACCCCACCTCCATGGTTGCTGACATGACCACGGACATGGGGGACTGGTGGTTTGATGGGTTGAGCCCTCTACCATAAGTTTTACCCTTGGGAAGACGGTTGCTGCAAAGGAGAGCCTGGGCCTCCCTGTATTTGTGCCTAGGAGTCTCCTCCTGAGTGCCTCTTTGTTGCTCGGATGTGGCCCTCTCTCTCTGGCTAAGCCAACTTGAAAGGTGAAATCACTGCCCTCCCCCCTACGTGGGATCGGACACCCAGGGAAGTGAATCTCCCTGGCAACGTGGAATATGACTCCCGGGGAGGAACGTAGACCCGGCATCGTGGGATGGAGAGCATCTTCTTGACCAAAAGGGGGATGTGAAGGGAAATGAAATAAGCTTCAGTGGCAGAGAGATTCCAAAACGAGCCGAGAGATCACTCTGGTGGGCACTCTTACGCACACTTTAGACAACCTTTTTTAGGTTCTAAAGAATTGGGGTAGCTGGTGGTGGATACCTGAAACTATTAAACTACAACCCAGAACCCATGAATCTCGAAGACAGTTGTATAAAAATGTAGCTTATGAGGGGTGACAGTGGGATTGGGAATGCCATAAGGACCAAACTCCACTTTGTCTAGTTTATGGATGGATGTGTAGAAAAGTAGGGGAAGCAAACAAACAGACAAAGGTACCTAGTGTTCTTTTTTGCTTCGATTGCTCTTTTTCACTCTAATTATTATTCTTGTTATTTTTGTGTGTGTGCTAATGAAGGTGTCAGGGATTGATTTGGGTGATGAATGTACAACTATGTAATGGTACTGTAAACAATCGAAAGTACAATTTGTTTTGTATGACTGCGTGGTATGTGAATATATCTCAATAAAATGATGATTAAAAAAAACAAACAGACAAAGGTACCCAGTGTTCTTTTTTACTTCAATTGCTCTTTTATCACTTTAATTATTATTCTTGTTATTCTTGTGTGTGTGCTAACGAAGGTGTCAGGGATTGATTTGGGTGATGAATGTACCACTATGTAATGGTACTGTAAACAATCGAAAGTACGATTTGTTTTGTATGACTGCGTGGTATGCGAATATATCTCAATAAAATGAAGATTAAAAAAAAAATGGACCTAGAATATGATAACTGTACCTGAGATCTTAAATACATCCATCTCTTAGCTTGAGATTCTCTCCCCAAAAAGGATTAAAAATTGTTTGGTTCCAGAATTCTTTTGTCTTTCTCACATTATTATCTCTCAGTCTACTACAGATTATCACCCAAGAAAATAAAAACTTTATACATTCAAATAAGGGAATAAAATTACAAAATGCTTAGATAAACCGGAGTTATATGGCAGCAATGCTTGATACAGGAATTAAAAGGGAAGGAAAGCAAGCAAATGAATCAGCTCAAACATGAAGTTCACCAAGAAAATCTACCCTCAGAAGGTTAAACCCAACGCGGGGCCCGAGACCCCGGCCTGGGGCGCGGAGGGGCCCCGGGCTCGCGCGCCCACAGCCGGTTCCCGCGCTTCCCACCCCAGGCCCGGGACCCCCGGCCCCGCGCACTCACCATCGCCGCCTCCCGAGGCTCCCCCGGGGCGTCCGCCCGACGGCTCCGCGGCCCGCGCAGGGGACAGAGCGCCGGGGCCGCAGGAAGAACCCGCGGGGCTAGAGGTCCACGTGGGTTTGCGGAGCGTCGCCCCGCCCCTAGCGGCGGCCCTGATTGGATCGTTCTCGAGGCCCCGCCCTGTTGCCTAAGTAACGGGGGCGGAGCCTTGTGGGCGGGGCTTCCTCTCCCGGCCTGGCTCCCGCCCCAGCTTGGGGGAGATCTGCGTGGCAGAGCTTGCTCCCCGCCTCCCGGGGCGGACCCCGGTGTCTTCCTCAGCCCCCGGACCCCTCCCAGGTGTATCTTCTGAACCCCCGGGCACGGGCGCGCAGGGAATTCCAGACTCAGTTTCCGGATGGAGCGATCCCCTTGTTCGGAGCAGGAAAGGCGCGCGGGCCTGGCCAGAGAGGATCAGGGGCCTCGGCGTGGGCCTGCGAGGCCACCCATGGGATTGTGCCACTTATTTATAAAAATAGGCATTTTCACCTCTTTGTTGCTCAGATGTGGCCTCTCTCTCTGGCTAAGCCAACTTGGCAATTGAAATCACTGTCCTGCCCCCTATGTGGGATCTGACACCCAGAGGAGTGAATCTCCATGGCAACGTGGAATATGACTCCCGGGGAGGAATACAGACCCGGCATCGTGGGATGGAGACATCTTCTTGACCAAAAGGGGGTCTAGAAGGAAAGGAAATGAAATAAGCTTCAGTGGCAGAGAGATTCCAAAAGGAGCCGAGAGGTCACTCTGGTGGGCACTCTTAGGCACAATATAGACAACCCATTTTAGGCTCTAATGAATTGGAATAGCTAGCAGTAAATACCTGGAACTATCAAACTATAACCCAGAACCCATGAATCTTGAAGACGATTGTATAAAATGTAGCTTTTGAGGGGTGACAATGTGATTGGGAAAGCCATGTGGATCACACTCCCCTTTGTCCAGTGTATGGATGGATGAGTAGAAAAACAGGGGCAAAAAAAACAAAAAAGCACCCAGTGTTCTTTTTTACTTTAATTGTTCTTTTTCACTTTAATTTTTATTCTTATTATTTGTGTCTGTGTACTAATGAAAATGTTCAAAAATGAATTTTGGTGATGGACACACAGCTATATGGTGGTAGTGTGAACAACTGATTGTACGCTTTGTATGACTGCATGGTATGTGAATATAGCTCAATAAAATTGAATTATTAAAAATATAGACATTTACAAGTGATGGATAAAGAATCTGACTCCGTTTTATTTTTTGGCTGTTGACCACGTTGAGGCTGCCACTCATCTGGTCCCCAAAGCTACACCTCTGGTACTTTAGATAGGGAAACCCATGGCTTCCCCCAGAATTTGAGGAAAGTTTGAACCCCACAGCCCGAGCCCAGGGTGCAGGAACTCTTCATAGACCAACCACAAGATATGAGATGTATCCATTAAAATTCTCAGGTGTACATCTTCCACTGGAAGGATACTTGTTCTAGATAAGTTCTTGAGTGTGTCCTTTGTTTCACTTTGAAATGAAAAAGACTTTGATATCCTGAATGGTAGGGGGAAGATGGCAGACTAGGGAGCTCCAGGACTCACTCCTTCTCCAAAATCAGCTAGTGGACAGGCAGAAAGTATCTGAAACAAGTGTTCTGGGGCTCTGAAGGCCAGGGAAGAAATGTTCAGCATCCGGGGAAGAGCAAGAGGAAAACGATGAAAAACTGAATTAAAGAACTGGGAGTAGCTCACTCCAAGAGGCTGCCAGTGCCAATCCCCCACTCTGGAGACTGGCCACTTCAGGATCCAGTCCTTGGCTCGCTGCTGTGGGTGGAGATGGATGTGGAAGTCCTCTTCCCCAAGAAAGGGGGGATAGAGAAAGGCTGAGTACTCATCATGGCTTTTGATCAGTGAATTTAGACTGCTGGGTCCCAGCTCTGAACCTCTGTTTTAGCATGCCCCCTACAGAGGCAAAGGCTGCAAGGAACAGTTTGCTGAAGAGTGCCATCTTCTGGGAAGTCCAGGAAAGCACAGCCTCGGGAAGCTATCCAGAAGGCTTTCTGGAATTCTAGGGAAGATGGTGGCGTAGGGGGTGACAGAGCACTTTTCTACATCTCTCCTATGAAAAACAGCTCGTGGACAGGCAGAAACTGTCTGAATCACTGGTTCTGGAGCTTTGGAGGCGGAGGAGCTCCATACAGCACCCCAGGAAACAGCTGGATGAGAAGACTGAGAAGCAGCAGCAGAAACGGTAAGTGATGGAAAGTCTGTGCAAGTGGCAGGTGAAAGAGAGATGAAATAAGTGTTGACAGCCTAGACTTCAAAAAGAAAATACTTCATACAGCCTGGCAACCCAAGGAAAATATTACTGTAGTGACTACTGTACATATTCTGTATATATTTCAAGACCAATTAATTGGGGTTGTCATTCTTAGCAGAATATCCCAGTTCCCGCTTAGTTGAGATAGTTGAATCTAGTATTTGTACTTATAGAGGAGAGAAGTCCACTGTGGCACCCCTTCCAGTGTTTAACAATGTGCCATTTGACAATTCATTTTTATAGCTACATGCAGAAAGCTCTGTGGATTCATCAATGTGTTGTTCTCCATGTCTGCTAGTCATTTAGGTAAGAGTAGGGCACTTTTAATTTAAATGATTTCTTGTACCATCTTGCCTAATGGACTAGACTGGACTGTATCAACACTGATTTACTCCACTTTTTATGCCTTCCATTGTGATGACATCAAACACAATGAAATTCTTCAGTCATACAATGGGATCTAATTGTGTATCCTCATGACTGTGTTATTTGTGGGGTGCACCTCTCCCCCCATTTTTTAATTAAATACAACTTATTCTTAAAAAAAAACAAACACAAACAAAAAACAAGTAAAACAAGAAACTATGAGTGACTTGCTCCAGTGGCAATAACTGGCACCCATCCAGCACCCCCAATGGATGGGCCATGGCTGGCTCCTTGGATGGAGAGGTGAGTGAAGGCCTTCCTTCCCAGGAATGAGGAGTGGGGGAAGGTGGAGACACAGTCAAATCCCAAGCATGACTTCTGATGGGTGAGCTTGGACTGCTAGGTTCTGACTCAGAATCACAGACTGTAACCTGCTGAGAAGAGACTCCAGAGGCCATAGTCTCAACACCAGGAGGAGGTTGAAAAAAATACACTTCTGCCACTTCAGGGAAAGGTTTGCAGAACAGCTCCCTCTGCAGGGCAGTACAGGAAGGTGCACTTCTGGGAAGGCAAGGAAAAAAAATAAAAGAGGCTTTTTTCCATTTTTCCTGTCCCTTTCTCCAGGGACCTTAGAACTGGTCTGTGCCCCATTCATGGGTCTCTAGCCCAGTTTTGACTAGTTAAACTTTGGCAATACTAAAGGTCTAGAATAAGTTGAACCAAGAGTCAAAGAAGAGCTGTAATACAAAGCCAAACAATAATAAAACCCTAGGCAAGAGAGAGAAACTGAACATCAGAGTAAACTCATCAAGGTAATCAGATACATAGAGATCAGCAAAAAACTACAAGACATACTAAGAAACAGGAAGATATGGCCCTGTTAAAGGAATAAATTAAAACTTCAGATGAGACATAGGATTTGAAACAACTGATCAACGATGTTCAAGTAAATCTAAATCAAGGAGATGAAGGAAAGCAAGCTAAAGAGATAAAGGATATTAAAAAGACACATAAAGAAGAATTTGAAAGTATGCAAAGAAAAATAACAGAAATTATGGAAATGAAAGACACAATACATAAGATTAAAAATACATTAAAGGCATACAACAGCAAATTTGAACAGGCAGAAGAAAGGATAAGTGAGTTAGAAAACAGGGCATCCAAAATCAAACAATCAAAAAACGAGATAGAGAAAAGAGTGGTGAAAGTTGAGCAGGGCCTTGGGGAATTGAATTAAAGCATGAAGTGCACAAACATCTGAGTCATGGGTGTCACAAGAGAAGAGAAGGAAAAGGGGCAAAAAGAATATTTGAGGAAATAAGAGCCAAAAGTTTATAACACTTATGAAAGACTGAAATACACATATCCAAGAAGCACAATGTACTCCAAAGAGAATAAATATGAATAGACCTACTCAGACATATACTAATCATAATGTCAAATGACAAAGATAAAGAGAAAATTCTGAGTGCAGGAAGAGAAAAGTGATTCATCACATACAAGGGACACTTGTACCAGTTTGTATGTTTTATGTCCCCCAGAAAAAGCCATGTTCTTTAATGCAATCTTGTGGAGGCAGACATATTAGTGGGGATTAAGCTGGAATGTTTGGATTAGGTTGTTTCCATGGAAATGCATCCCACCCAACTATGGGTGATAACTCTGACTGGATGATTTCCATGGGGATGTGGCCCTACCCATTCAGCGTGGGCCTTGATTAGTTCACTGGGGCACTATAAAAGCTCAGACAGAAGGAGCAGGCTTGCTACAGCCAAGAGGGACACTTTGAAGAGCACACAGGAGCTAAGAGAGGAGCTGCAGATGAGAGACAGTTCGAAGATGGCTGTTGAAAGCAGACTTTTGCTACAGAGAGGCTAAGAGAGGACAAACACTCCAAGAGCAACTGAGAGTGACGTTTTGGAGAGAAACTGCAGCCTAGGAGAAAACCATTTTCAAACCAGAACTCTGGAGCAGACGCCAGCCACGTGCCTTCCCAGCTAACAGAACTTTTCCGGATGCCATTGGCCTTCCTCCAACGAAGGTACCCAACTGATGAAGTGTTACCTTGGACACTTTATGGCCTGAAGACTGTAACTGTGTAACCAAATAAATCCCCTTTTATAAAAGCCAATCCACAGAACCTAAGATGGTGGCTAGATGAGACAAAGCAAAAAAACACCTCCATGAAAAATACTAGATAAAAGCCAGAAAGTGACCCAGAACACCAGTTCCAGCAATGCACCAGCCAGACAAGGCCTGCTAAATCCACAGGGACCATGTATTTGGTAAAACCAGGAGTCTGCATTCTGAAATGAGTGAGTGAGCTGGCTGAAAGTCGGGCAGCCACACTGCGGTGTGGGGAAACCATCGGTTGGTATTTGGAGATGGATTAGTTCTTTAAAAAAAAAAAAAAAAAACCCGGGGGCAGCTGCAGTTATGACAGTGAGAACCGTGCAATGAAGCACAGCAGGAGCGGGCTGTGCCAACCTCTCGGTGTCTGGCGTGGAGGATAGCCCACTGCTGATTGCCTCAGGGCCAGGGGGGCAGAGGGGAGCCAAAAGCAGAAAGAAACCGCGCCCCTTGCAGCCATCTCCCCAGCAGGCTGGGAACACTCCTGCCCGGGGCCAGAGCCATAGCCCAGAGCCGCACCAAGAAACCCAGTGTGATGGGGAGTGTCACCCACAGCACCACACATGCCACAATATCAGCCATGCACAGTGGCCTTTAGTGCACCCACAGCTAATTGTCCCGGAGCTGGGAAGGTGGAGCTGTGCGAAAAGGGGGAAATTAACATGCCCCATTCAACCATCTGTAAAGCAGGCTGGGATCGCCCCTGCATGGCCCAGTGGCCCAGGGCTTCCCTGGAGGGCCGGCGCACACTTGTGACATGGCACAGCCCTCCCTCAGCAGAGGTCCTGGAAGAGCACGGCTGAGAAGGGGAACCCACTCAGAAATCCCAAGGCCCCTATGCCAATACCAAGGACTTGTGGGTCAGCAGCAGAGACAACCTGTGGCGAGACTAAAATGAAGGCTTAGACTCTTGCAACAGCCTTAAATCTCCGGGAACACCTAGGCGGTTTAATTATTAAAGCTGCCCTGCCTCCTTAAACACCCAGACACATGCCCCACATTCAGGACAGACAGCACCAACGACACACCCAAACTTACTGCACCAATTGAACCCCACAAGAACCAGATCCCCACACACCACAAAGACAAAGTGGGAGAGAACTGACTTGAGGGAAATAGGTGACTCGTGGACGTCATCTACTAGTTGGTTAGAGAAAGTGTACGCCACCAAGCTGTAGATCTGACAAATTAGAGATCGGTATTTTTTATATGCAGAAAGAACCCTGTCAAGTAAAGCAAATGCCAAGAGGCCAAAAACAACAGAAAATCTTAAAGCATATGACAAAACCAGATGATATGGAGAACCCAAACCCAAACACCCAAATCAAAAGATCAGAAGAGACACAGTACTTAGCGCAATTAATCAAAGAACTAAAGTCAAACAACGAGAGCATGGCACAGGATATAAAGGACATGAAGAAGACCCTAGAAGAGCATAAAGAAGAACTTGCAAGAGTAAATTAAAAAATAGAAGACCTTATGGAAATAAAAGAAACTGTTGGCTAAATTAAAAAGACTCTGGATACTCATAATACAAGACTAGAGGAAGTTGAACAATGACTCAACAACCTTGAGAAACACAGAACAGAAAATGAAAGAACAAACGAAAGAATGGGGAAAAAAATTGAAAAATCGAAATGGATCTCAGGGATATGATAGATAAAATCAAACGTCCAAATTTAACACTCAATGGTGTCCCGGAAGGGGAAGAGAAGGGTAAAGGTCTAGAAAGAGTATTCAAAGAAATTGTTGGGGAAAACTTCCCAAACCTTCTACACAATAGAAATACACAAAGCATAAATGCCCAGCAAACTCCAAATAAAATAAATCCAAATAAACCCACTCCAAGACATATTCTGATCAGACTCTCAAATACTGAAGAGAAGGAGCAAGTTCTGAAAGCAGCAAGAGAAAAGCAATTCACCACATACAAAGGAAGCAACATAAGACTAAGTAGTGACTACTCAGCGGCCACCATGGAGGCAAGAAGGCCATGGCGTGACATATTTAAAATTCTGAGAGAGAAAAATTTCCAACCAAGAATACTTTATCCAGCAAAACTCTCTTTCAAATTTGAGGGAGAGCTTAAATTTTTCGCAGACAAACAAATGCTGAGAGATTTTGCTAATAAAAGACTTGCCCTACTTCAGATACTAAAGGAAGCCCTACCGACAGAGAAACAAAGAAAGGAGAGAGATATATAGAGAAATTTAACAGATATATATAGAACATTACATCCCAAATCACCAGGACACACGTTCTTCTCTAGTGATCACGGAACTTTCTCCAGAATAGACCATATGCTGGGACATAAACAAGCCTCAATAAATTTAAAAAAATTGAATTTATTCAAAGCACATTCTCTGACCACAATGGAATACAAATAGAAGTCAATAACCATCAGAGTCTTAGAAAATTCACAAACACCTGGAGGGTAAAAATGAGGGGGAGATGAAAACATTCCCGGATAATCAAAAGCTGAGGGACTTCATCACCAGTAGATCAGTCCTATAAGAAATGCTAAAGGGAATTTTGCAGGCTGAAAGGAAGGGACAGTAAACAATTGACTGAAACCACATGAAGAAATAAAGATTTCCAGTAAAGATCATATGGTAAATATAAATACCAATACTGCTGTATGTTTGATTTGTAACTCCACTATTTGCTTCCTACAGGATCTAAAATGCATAAACTGTAATGATAAATCAGTGGTTTCGGACACAATGTAAAATACATAATTTTTGACAAGAACTACATAAAGCTGGGGGAATGGAGGAGTATAGGAACATAGTTTGTGTGTCCTATTGAAGCTAAGTTGGTATCAAAGAAAAACAAGACTGTTATAGATTTAAGAGGTTAAATTTAAGCCCCACAGTAAACACAAAGAGAGTATCAGAGAATATGACCATAGAGATGAAAAGTAGAGTATGGGTTACGAGAAGTGGGGGAAGGGGCAATGGGGAGTTAAGAAATGAGGGTAGGGTTTCTGTGTGGGGTGAAGGGAAATTTCCAGTAATGGATGGTGGAAGATGAGAGCATTGCAACATTCTAAATGTGATTAATCCCACTGTGCCAGTTTGAATGTATTGTGTCCCCCAAATGCCATTATCTTTGATGTAATCTTGTGTGGGCAGATGTTATCAGTTTTGATTAGATTTCTTTGAGTGTTTCTTTGGAGCTGCACCCCACCCAGCTGTGGGTGATGACACTGATTGGATATTTCCATGGAGGCGTGGCCCCACCCATTTAGGGTGGGCTTTGATCAGTGGAGCCATATAAATGAGCTGATGGGCAGAGGGAACTTAGTGCAGCTGTGAGTGATGTTTTGAAGAGGAGCTACAGCCAAGAGGGACACTTTGAAGAAAGCACAGGAGCTGCAGATGAGAGACAGTTTGAAGACGGCCATTGAAAGCAGACTCCTGCTCCAGAGAAGCTAAGAGAGGACAAACACCCCAAGAGCAACTGAGAGTGACATTTTTGAGGAACTGCAGCCTAGAGAGGAATGTCCTGGGAGAAAACCATTTTGAAACCAGAACTTTGGAGCAGACGCCAGCCACGTGCCTTCCCAGCTAACAGAGGTTTTCCGGACACCATTGGCCATCCTCCAGTGAAGGTACCCGATTGTTGATGCCTTCCCTTGGACACTTTATGGCCTTAAGACTGTAACTGTGTAACCAAATAAACCCCCTTTTATAAAAGCCAATCCTTCTCTGGTGTTTTGCATTCTGGCAGCATTAGCAAATGAGAACACCCACTAATAGAAGGCTAGGGAGGGGCTGGAATGGGAAGATTTAGGCTGTATATATGTTTCCACAATTGAAAAACAAAAATACAGTCTAAATAGATAATGACAATTAAATGCCAAGAATGATCCTGGATGGGATCTGAGGAGGGAGGAAAGGAGGCTCAAAGGGACACAGTTGGGACATGAGGAAAAAAAAAGGAAATATAGAATCTAAGCTTTGTTATCAATGCTGAATTTCTTGAACTTCTTAGCTGCACTTCATGGGATTGCATAAAAGAATGTTCTTGTTCATGGGAAATGTATGTGTGAATTATATTGTTTGTTCAACGATGTGTGCAGCTAGCACTCATGTTCAGAAGACAGAGCAATAGATGATGGATGATAGGGAAGGAGGGAAAGAAAGAAATGGTGGTAGGATGTTAAAGTTGGAGGATTGGGGAATCGGGGGAGGGGGGTTGGGGTATACTGGAGTTCTGTGTATGGAGTTTGTATTGTTTTTGCAACTGTTCCTGTAAGTTTGAATTTATTTCAAAATAAAATCTAAAAAAAAAAAAAACAGCCAATCCATTTCTGGTGCTTTGCATCCCAGCAGCACTAGCAAACTAGAACAACACTCAATAAGACTAACCTACTTTGCAGACTTGGAAAATCTAGTTATCAAATTTATTTTGAAGGGAAAGATGCCTCAAATTGCTAAAAACATTCTAACAAAGAAAAACAATGAGAGAGGACTTACGCTCCCTGACTTTGAAGCTTATTACAAAGCCACGGTAGTCAAAACAGCATGGTAGTGGCACAAAGATAGACATATTGATCAATGGAATTGAATTGAGAATTCTGAGATAGACCCCCAGATCTATGGCCGACTGACTGATCTTTGATAAGACACCCAAACCACTAAACTGGGACATAACTCTCTATTCAACAAAAGGGGCTGGGAGAGCTGAATATCCATAACAAAAAGAATGAAAGAGGACCCCTACCTTACACCCTACACAAAAATTAACTCAAAATTGCTTAAAGACCTCAGTATAAGAGACAGTACCATAAAACTCCTAGAAAATAATGTAGGGAAACATCTTCAACACCTGGTATTAGGAGGTCCCTTCTTAGACCTTGCACCCAAAGCACAAGCAACAAAAGAAAAAATAGATAAATGGGAACTCCTCAAACTTAAAAGCTTCTTTCTGTACCTCAAAGGAATTTGTCAAAAAGGTGAAGAGGCAACCAACTTAATGGGAAAAAATATTTGGAAGCCACATATCTGACAAAAGACTGATACCTTACATGTATAAAGAAATCCTACAACTCAATGACAATAGTATAGACAGCCCAATTATAAAATGGGCAAAAGATATGAACAGACATTGCTCTGAAGAGGGAATACAAATGGCCAAAAAACACATGAAAAAATATTCATCTTCACTGGCTATTAAGGAGATGCATATTAAGACCACAATGACATATCATCTCACATCGATTAGATTGGCTGCCATTAAACAAACAGGAGACTACAAATACTGGAGAGGATGTGGGACTGTATAATGGTACAGCCACTCTGGAAGACAGTCTTGCAGTTCCCTAGAAAACTAGATATAGAGCTACCCTTCAATCCAGCAATTCCACTACTCAGCATGTACCCAGAAGATCTGAAAGCAGTGACATGAACAAATACTTGCACACCAATGTTCAGAGCAGCATTATTCACAATTGCCGAGAGATGGAAAGAATCCAAACATCCTTCAACAGGTGAGTGGATAAACAAAATGTGTTATATACACATAATGGAATACTATGCAGCAGTAAGAAGGAATGAGGTCATGAAACATATGATAACATAGATGAAGCTTGAAGACATAATGCTGAGCAAAATAAGCCAGGCACAAAAAGAGAGAGATTGTATGTTAGCACTAATGTGAACACTGTGAAAATGTAAAATAAATGGTTCATATTGTAGAATGTAGGGGACCTAGCGATAAGCAGCAAATAGTGAAGGGGGAACGATGCTAATAAGAACAGGTAAGTTATGGAGGGTAAACTTAATGTTCTGGGAATACCCAGGAATGACTATGGTTTGTTAATTTCTGGGGGGTATGGTAGAAACAAGTTCGCAGAAATGTAGTTATTTTAGGTTGTTTTTCTTATTCCTTTTTTGTGTTATAGTCTGTTTATTTTCTTGGGATAGAGTAGAAACGTGTTGGAAGGAATATAGTTATTTTACATTATTTGTTTTTTCTTATTCCTTCCTTTGGATTTTGTTTGAAGTATTTTTTTATTAGTTGTTTTTTAATTTTCTGATAAAGTTAAAAACAACGAATGTGAAAAAAGTAAATGAACAATGGGGGAGGATGGGGAATGGATTGTTTTGGATGCTCTTTTTTATTCCAATCTTTATTTTTTCGAGTAATGAAAATGTTCAGAGATTGTGGTGATGAATGCACAACTATATGATGATACTATGAACAACTGATTGTACACTTTGAAGGATTGTATGTTATGTGACTATATCTCAATAAAATTGCATTTAAAAAAAAGAAAACATATGTCCACGTAAAAACTTGTTTGTGAATGTTTGTACATGAATGCATTACTCATAATACTCAAATGTGGAGAAAAAAGCAAAAGTCTATCAACTGATGAATGGATAAACAAAATGTGATATAGTGATACAAAGGAACATTTTTCCACCATAAAAAGGAATGAAATCCTGATCTATGCTACAACATGGATGCTCCTTGAAAACATCATACTAAGCAAAAGAAGCTAGTCTCAAGAGACTTATATTTATGATCCCACTGGTATTAAATTTCAGCCTAAGGAAATTTATATAGACAGAAGATAGGTTAGTAGTTTCTTCAAGGCTGGGGGCAGGTGCAGTGGTAGATGAAGGAGAATAAAAAAGTGATTTCTAAAGAGTACAGGGTATTTTTTTAATTTGATGAAATGTTCTAAATTGTGGTGATGCTTGCATCTGTTTGTGAATATACAATATAAAAACCTATGAATTGTACACTTTAAATGGATGAGTTGTATGGTACGTGAATTATATCCGAATAAAGCTGTTAAAAAATAAATGAATAAGGACTGAGAAAGAGATAAAGAGGGAAGGGAAGGGAGGGGAGGGACAGGAGCTAATAAGAGAGGGCAGAGAGAGACTTTCAAATTTTTACAAGCTTTTAATGCTTTGTCTTATATCCATGAAAATAGGAATTCAATTATCTTTTACATTTCAGACTTCTGGAGGGACACGCAGACACACACACACACACACACACAAACTGATCTAAAAGAAATATCTTTCCAGTGTAAAATGTACACCTGAGAATTTTAATAACACACCTCATATTTTGTGGTTGGTCTAAGAGTTTCTGCACCCAGGCTCGGGCTGCGGGGTTCACACTTCAGAGCCAAGATCTCCTGAGGCCAAGAGTTTCCCGATCTAAAGGACTAGATGTGTGGCTGTCAAAGATCAAACATCAGAATGACATCAGATGCTTTATCACACTTGGTGCCATCACTTCCAAGTGCTCATTTTCGTAAACAGTGGCACAGTTCCGTGGGTGGTCTTGCAGACCCCTGGATCCCTGGAGGACCCCGCGCCCACCTGTCCACTGGGGCCCGGCCTGCGCGCCCCTCCCGGAAACCGAGTCTGGAGTTCCCTGCGCACCCGCGTCCCCGGGTTCCGACGGAGGGCGCAGCGGGCCGCCGAGCTGCAGGGACACCCGGGTGTCCGCCCCTCGAGGCGGGAAGCCAGTGCTGCTTGAACCTAAGTAACCCCGGGCGGGTCCCGGAAGCCCCGCCCACTCCGTGACGTGGCCTCCCTGTCACTCAGGCTCGAGGGGGCGGGCCTGCAGAACTGTCCAATCAGCGGCGCCGCTAGGGGCGGGCTACGCTCCGCCCGCCGGGTGGATGGCGCCGGCGGCTCCCGCGGCGACCGCGCCAGTGTCACCCCTGTTCCCGGAGGCCCTGCTGCGGCCCCGGCGCGCTGTCCCCTGCCCGGGTCGCGGAGCCGTCGGGGGGACCCCCGGGGGGACCTCGGGAGGCGGAGATGGTGAGTGCGCGGGGCCGGGGGTCCCGGGCCTGGGGGCAGGAGGGCGCGGTGGGTGCCCCAGCCCAGCCCTTCCCGGTGCTGGCGTTAAATTCCTCAAATCCCGGATCCCCCCCGCCGCGTTCCCGAAGGCCAGTTCTCTTCCTCCAGTTCCCATCGTCTCTACATTTCAAACAGCTGCAGTATTTTAATTATGGTATTTTAACAGAGCAATGCATGGATTTTGTTAAGAATTTCTTTTTTGTTTGTAAATATTTTACATGAGAGGAAAATAGAGAATAGCTGCTTGACACTTTGTAGTATAAAATCCTGGCGCCTCCCCTCCCAGTGTCTTCTCTGAGCACGGACATCCCACGGGACCCTCTTTGGGTTGAGGTTCCCCTTTGGAAAATTTACTGTGTTGAAATCTGCCCTTTCAACACAGTCCCAGTTCAGCACCATCCTTCCCTGGATTTGTCACCTTGAAAAGATTTATTCACTGAGGTGAGCCTCAGTTTTTCAGTAGTTATAAAAAATTTTTTTGATTAATTAAGTTAGAAAGGTAAGATAAAATATTTCCAAAGTGTCAAGAAAGAGAAGAATTAACAGGGAGAAAAAAAAAGATTCCAGTTATTACATTCCATTTGATAAAAATTCTTCTTAACCATTTTTCTTCCCTGGCACTTATGTAGTAAGGTTCTCAGATCTGTTCTTTTCTTCTGGGTGATAACAAATGGAATTCCAGGGATTCGCCTTGAGAACACTTAAGGGGAAAAGAATTTTAGAGAAAGAGAAGACCTCTGTTCCATTATGTGTACAGAAAAATGTATGTGATTCACCAAAACAAACAAAAAAAGTTGGTAGATAAACTGACGTGCAAATATTCACCAAAACATCAGTTCTTCTCCTGTGCAAGATGGAGAATGGGTGTCAGTGGATAAATCTGTTCTGTTTTCTGTTATCTGGACTTCATAAATTAATGCTAAATCCCATGAGATGAGACTTGCAACACCTTGAAGTGTTCAAATATGATTAGTTGCTTATAAAACCATTTATTGCCATCAATAAACCTGACGTCTTTTATTTTATGAGAAAGAAAAAAAATAGCCTTGCAGTTTCCCTCACTCCTTAATACATAAGCAGTGATTCTGCTGGATTCTTCAGACACAGATTTGTTTCATTTAAAACATTAATGGCAGTCCAAAGGAAGTGAATAATTTTGGGGGGCAAAAGCCTGGGGCCAGTGACTCTGAGCTGAGAGCAATCTTGAGCCTGCAAAGTGGGATACATGAAGGGCAGGAGTTTCTCCCTGGGGGGGTCCTCCTCTGCAAGACCCCGGGCCTGCTCCCCACCCCACCACAGAAGGAGCCTGCATGCTGGGAGAAGCTGCCAAGCACTGGGGCACTGGAGGGCAGGTGCAGATGGGGTTGGGGTGACACCATTTGGGGGTTGACATAGTGGTTTCCTTGGGGCTATTTCTAGACAGTAAGCTTAGGTTTTGAATCCACATTGTCCTACATTCAGAGAGTAATTTGTGCATATTAAGAAAATCTGGAGTCAGACTGAGATCCTCTGCATTTGTCTCCTGGTTTATGAATTCTGGAGTTCATTTGGGTCAGAGCCTTAAATGAATCCCATGGGGCTTTTCTTCACTGTGGGAATTGAAGCCTGGAGGAGGGGGGTGTTTCCAACCTGCCAGGGGAGAGGAGGGTGGGGAGCACCCACATTTAATTTCTGGGGCTGCTCAGGTCTTCTCCCTTCCATCCCTGGGAACTAACCCACCCTAGGGGATGAGAGTCTGGGACCCAAGCTGGGGAATGTATTTAACCTGCTGAGTGTGGGTTTTCCTAGTGAACTGTGGGTAAAGCTGTCCGCCTGTCTGAGCTGAGTCATATGTTGGCTTTTCTTTCCTTTTGAATCCTTTATCCAGTATTGATGCCATGTAACTCTAATTTCCCTAAGTATCTGGGAATGTTATACCCTTATTTGAGCATGTAAGATTTTTATTTTCTTGGGTGAAAGTCTCTCTAGATTTGAGGGGTAAAACATAAGGCAAGAGACTTCTGGAACCAGAGTCTTTGTTCCTTTTTGGCAAAAGAACCTCAAGATATGAGATGGGTGTATTTAAGTTCTCAGATACTTTCATTTTTTAGATCAGTATTTGTATGTGGGTGTCCCAAGAGAATTAAAAAAAAAAACACTTAATAGATTTATTAACAGATGAGTTATGGTAGCCTTTAGATAAACAGAACATCTTATTTTTACTCTTTAACTTGCAATCTTAAAAAAAAACAACATACATGAAGGAATATCTAATTTATGACAGCTGGCCAGGCACTTAACTTGGGGAAAGAGATTTTCAGATTTTGAGTAACCTAACATTGTTTTCAGCAATCACAAACATATTCAAAACACCACATTTTATACCACACTAACTGAAGTTATTCAGCTCTTTTATAGCCGTAGTTTTGTCACACTATTGTGCCAAAACTCACACCTAAGTTCAACGTCTTAAGATAATAAAAGAACATTTTCAAGTCTGACTTTTGGCCCTATTTAGATACTTCTGTGCTTAGAACATACTTGAGGAAACTATAAGGAGATAAGGGCACAAGAGCCTGAAATGAGTAACTATCTCTTTCTCCTTAATTTAACGTTAAATTTAATAGACTTTTTAGGAAAAGAGTCAAGCTACCAGTCATACAGATACTTGAAAAAAGAAGAAGATTGGTTGAGGTGGTGAGCTTCGATCAAGCCTCAAGAAAACATCAGAGCAATGCTCCAAAAGGAGCAAAATAAAGAAGAGAACTGTTTACAGGCGATAGTGGTGCTGTGAAAGCTTTCAGAATCAGCACTAAGGAACACAACTCTCTGGGTTTATTATACTCCGGGCACAGCATGTTTCTTCCCCTCTTCTGAATTCCTTTCAAGGTAATATGGAGTTTGCTTATCTAGATGGAGGAACTTAGTAAGTATTTAGAATTAGAAGATCAGAACAGAGAGTGGCCATTTGGAATTATTCTTTTATCAAAAGTTATCCAAGTTATTTTGTATTTTCTATTCCTTTCTCAAACAACAATTTCAATTCAGAGACTACTTATTTTGAACAAACTCATCAGCTCTGGCTATCTGGTATGCATAGAGTAATTAATCAAAATCTGTTTTAAATCCTTCAGAGGACATTATGTATAAAGAAAAACTTTTTAGTTTTGAGTTGAGGCATTCTCATTCTCAAAAAAAATATTTGACACAAAAAACTATTGGCTTGATTTAGAATTTCTACATGACATAAAAAAAGGTCTGATATAGATAACACCTCTTAGGTTTTGATGTATTGGAATAGCTAGAAGTAAATACCTGAAACTATCAAACTCCAACCCAGTAGTCTGGACTCCTGAAAACAATTGTATAACAATGTAGATAACAAGGGGTGACAGTGTGATTGTGAAAACCTTGTGGATCACACTCCCTGTATCCAGTGTATGGATGGATGAGTAGAAAAATAGGGACAAAAACTAAATGAAAAATAGGGTGGAATGGGGGGGATGATTTGGGTGTTCTTTTTTACTTTTATTTTTCATTCTTATTCTGATTCTTTCTGATGTAAGGAAAATGTTCAAAAATAGATTGGGGTGATAAATGCATAACTATAAGATGGTACTGTGAAGAGCTGATTGTACCCCATGGGTGATTGTATGTCATATGAATATATTTCAGTAAAACTGAATTTAATTTAAAAAAATAAGTAATGATAGTATAACCCATTGAATAAATTAAGAATCCATGAGTCCATTGATATAAATAAATGAAAGAATGAACCAATTTTTTTAAAAAAAGGTCTGAAGGTCTGAATACTTCATTCATAAAGAATTCTAAACTGACCTTCCTTAGTACACCAAGTCGTGGTGAAGGAGTTGTGCTAAGTGACCTCTTGCAGGGCCTACAGCATGCAACTGGCAAAACTACTACCTGGAATTACTGGTGCAGTGTGCTAATGTGGAAGAATTTCTCTCTCTCCGATTCTAACCGGCTTGTTCAAGTTTTGAAACTGTGACCCTGATTCATTAGCACCATACTTTACCCAAATGAAATAACTAGTCAAGTACCCGTTGATGTGGGATGAGGGGCACAGGGTGGGATGAGGAGATTGAGGGCAATCGTTATTACATCATCAAGATACCATGATATGCAGTGAATGTGTAACTTGTCTGTTAATATACTGCATTTAAGGCTTGAAAATAATTGATCACAGATAATTCAGCAAAACTGCACCCAACTTTTTTACAATATCTGAACACATGCAAATGTAGAGCTCTCTGGTGAGACCCAAATTTGAATACAAGTGGAAGTTCATCAAACACAGGTTTATCAGTAAGCTAGAAGAAACAAATAACGTACAATTTATAGGTAGTAGCCTACAAAAAAATATGGAGATTAGGCAAAAATTAAGTGAGATTATTCATAATTATTTCCAGGTTCCACTTTCTCCTTGGATAGCCCAAAAACAGGCCTCTTAAAGATCGACTTAATACATGTAAGAAAAGGCATCTGCTACCAAATAGATATATCTTTCCTTCAAAGGACAGACTGATCATAAATACATCTCAGACATTCATTTTCTTAATGTTTTTTGAGACATCAACTCCATTGAAGTATTGTAAAGGAAGTCTATTGTAAAGGAAGTCTTCTAGGAAAAAGGCACTTTGTTGTCAAAGTTGGATTTAATTACATGGAGTTGAGAAGACTAGGACAGACTCAAAAGTCAGTATTCACTTCTGTATTTATGAATACAGAGCAGATGCCAGTTTAGAGAATGTAGCTGATAACATAAGCAAACCAAACAGCAACATTAACTATAGTCTCTGCAAAACAGTCAGTAATTTATGACATTTCTCCAAAAACCAACATAGCTCCAAGTTCAACCGTAAAAAGAAAAAAAAGTCACCTGCAATTGCTACTTTAGAGCTCAAGACACTATTTTCAACAGAATTTCATGTCTACAGTTTGGTTCTCTGTTTCGGGGCCTGAAGTGCTTTTCAGATGAAAAACCTGGGGTGGTGGAGAGAGGAGGTGGGGTGGGGGGAGGAGGACACCCAGGGCAGAAAACACTGGGGAGTAACGAGAGGTGCATTTCTCTGGTCAGACAGCCGAGTGAGGAGGTAGCTACTCTGAGAACTTCTCAAATAAAGAATATTGTGCTCGTCTACTGAGAGTTGGGGAAGTAGTAGGAGCTTCTCGATGAGACTGAAGAAGATGGCAAGAGGACAACTTCTCCTCCAGGAAGTTAGGACGAGGTGTCATTGCAGCTTGAAAGTGGCTCTTTTCTGATGATAGAGCTTTATCAGTATCTTGTTACGTCATCCCACATGGCAACCCCATACAATCTTGAGTCCCACATCACTACGGTTGAGTTTTTTCGTTCTGTATTGATGTAATTCTCTTACCAATGTGTAAAAGGCATCTTCGACACCCTGTCAGTCTTGGCTGACGTTTCAATGAATGGAATCCCATAACTCTTGGCCACTTCATGGGCTTGTTTTGTGTCAACTGTCCTTGTTGGCAAATCACACTTGTTTCCTACCAGCACCATAGGTGCATCATCTGAATCTTCAACTCACTTAATCTGCTCCCTGTAGAGGTTAATGTCTGTGTTCTAGTTTGCTAATGCTGCCGGAATGCAAAACACCAGAGATGGATTGGCTTTTATAAAAGGGGGTTTATTTGGTTACACAGTTACAGTCTTAAGGCCATAAAGTGTCCAAGGTAAGCCATCAACAATCGAGTACCTTCACTGGAGGATGGCCAGTGGCATCCTCTGTTAGCTGGGAAGGCACGTGGCTGGCATCTGCTCCAAGTTCTGGTTTCAAAATGGCTTTCTCCCAGGACGTTCCTCTCTAGGCTTCAGCTTCTCTCCAAAATGTCACTCTCAGTTGCTCTTGGGGTGTTTGTCCTCTCTTAGCTTCTCCAGAGCCAAAGTCTGCTTTCAAAGGTCATCTCCAAAATGTCTGTAAGCTGAAGCTCCTCTCTCAGCTCCAGTGCATTCTTCAAAGTGTCCCTCTTGGCTGTAGCTCCTCTTCAAAAGTTCACTCTCAGCTGCACTGAGTTCCCTCTGCCTGTCAGCTCATTTATATGGCTCCACTGATCAAGGCCCACCCTGAATGGGTGGGGCCACGCCTCCATGGAAGTATCCAATCAGTGTCATCACCCACAGCTGGGTGGGGTGCATTCCAAAGAGACACTCAAAGAAATCTAATCAAAACTGATAACATCTGCCCACACAAGATTACATCAAAGATAACTGCATTTGGGGGACACAATACATTCAAACTGGCACCGGTTTCCACAGACCTCTCGAGTTCTCAGGTTTGGTGAAGTGAAAGCTCCCAGAAGTAAAAGCTCCTAAGCTTTCAGTATGTTTATTCATTAAAACTTTGGCCCTCTGCTTCATAAAATGTGAGTGATGTAGTCATTAATAAGGAGATGAAAGAGTTTTTCCTCACAAGAAATTGAAGGTCTCAAAATGGAATATTTGCTTCATGTGTATAGCATTTCTCTTTCTCCAAGGTGCTCTGGACCCTGCTGTTAGAGAATAGGGCTTGAAGTGATCATAGAAAAATGAGTTCTCGGTGCTGTTAAATTTATGAGGAAGAAAATGTGGGCAGACAGTAAGGTTCTAACAGACAAGTCACGGAGTAAGTTTTGGGAGTTCACGGGATCTTGCCTGTACTTTCTGAGTTGAGGATAGATCCCCAGTGCTGTCGGTCTCACCCATCCGCCTGCACACTTATGTGGGCTCTTTTAGGACACAGTGACCTTTGAGGATGTGGCTGTGGTCTTCTCCCTGGAGGAGTGGGCTTTGCTGGATCCTTCTCAGAGGAACCTCTACAGGGATGTGATGCTGGAAACCTTCAGGAACCTGGCCTCTGTAGGTAAGGATGACATCATTCCTTCACTAAGTCATTTGGAGAACAAGCATTTCTTCCCCAGTGCCATTAAAAGATTTGAAATATAGAAAGGGAATAAATTGATACATAAGACAAGTGTGGCCACAGCCCTCACAGATGCAGCATCTAATAACTTTTCCATGACAACTGAAAATCTATTTATTAAAGCGAGTTTTCTTTGTCTTGGTTAAAATACTTGAAGCTCTTTTAGTCTCATTTAGTATGGGTATAGACTTCATGGGTCATTTGGGGGCATACAGAAGCTTCTCATTTGACCTTGTGATTTGTTGTTTTTACTAAATTGGCTAACATTTTAACCTCTAGTGTCAGTTACTGAAAAAGTTTAACAGCTAAACCCTTTCTTACCATCTTGCTTTGCTTCAGGTGCCTTCTTCCTTGTAAGAGTTCTTCATTTGTTTTGTTTCAGATGATGAGACTCAACTGCAAGCCAATAGGTCAGTTTCTCAGGAGGACATTTTTTGGAAAAACATACCCAAAGAACAGAAAATAGCAGGGTTCACAAAAAATGATTCCTGGATCTGTGTTTTAGGAAAAAATATGGACATCCATAGAACTGAAGATCAGCACAGACACCAAGGGGGAAATCTGAGGTGAGTTATGCTCACAGGAGAAAGCTGTATCCCCATATCGAATTTTAGTATGTCAGGAAATTTTTTTAAAAATCAAATAAAACACATAAGCACAGCTTTAACTTTGTTCATTCTCAGAGAATTTCTACCAAAAATATTTTCTTAACTGTAGCATAGATGTTCAGTGTTTGAAAATATCAAGAAACTAATTCAGTTGAAAATATCAAGAAACTCCACCCATAAGAAACACTATTTTAATAATGGGTGGTTGAGCTCGTCTCCAGAGCATTCACTTATTCCACTTTCAAACAATTAGATAGGACCAAAAACCTATGCGTTCATTGAAAATGGTACATAGATAATTCTAATACATATTACTAAGTATTAAATCATTAAATAAACAATATATTTCTCATTTTTAACAGAAATCATGTGGTGGAGGGACTCTGTGAAAGTAATGAAGGTATTCAGTATGAAGAAACCTTCAGCCAGATCCCAAATCTCAATCTGTACGAGAGACCAACCGGAGCAAAACCATATGGATGTAGTGAGTGTGGAAAAGTCTTCATGCATCATTCATCCCTTCTGGGACATCTCAGATCTCACACTGGACACAAACCATATGAGTATCAGGAATGTGGAAGCAAACCCTATGAATATAAAAAATGTGGGGAAATCTTCAGTTATCCCCAATGTTTTCAAAGATCTGAAAGAAATCATACTGAAGAGAAACCTTATGAATGTAAGGAATGTGGGAAAGACTTCATTTGTCTCTCAAAATTTCAAAGGCACATGATAAGACATACTGGAGAGAAACCCTATAAATGTAAACAGTGTGGTAAAGCCTTCAGTTGTCCCAGTTCCATTCCAAGACATGAAAGGACACACACTGGAGAGAAACCTTATGAATGTAAACAATGCGGGAAAGCCTTCAGTTATCCTCAATCTTTTCGAATACATGAAAGAACTCACACTGGAAAGAAACCCTATGAATGTAAGTATTGCGGGAAAGCCTTCAGTTGGCTTGAATCCTTTCAAGGACATGTGAGAATGCACACTGGAGAAAAACTCTATGAATGTAAACAATGTGGTAAAGCACTTAGTTGTCCCACTTCCTTTCGAAGACATGAAAGCACTCACACTGCAGAGAAACTCTATAAATGTGAAAAATGTGGGAAAGCATTCTGTTATTCCAAATCCTTTCAATGTCATGTGAGAACTCACACTGGAGAGAAACCCTATGAATGTAAGCATTGTGGGAAAGCCTTCATTTGGCCGTCATCTTTACAAAAACATGTGAGAATGCACACTGGATAGAAAGCCTATAAATATGATAAATATGGAGCATTTTGTGTTAAAACAAATCCTTTCAAAGTTATGTGAGAACTCACACCAGAGAGAAGCCCCGTAAATGTAAGTTATGTGAGAAAGCCTGATGCACATTAATTCAAGTATATGGTCCAGAAAATACACACCATGAGTGAAGTCCTATTTAAGAGTTATAAATTTGATGTTGTCTTTATCAGTGTCATTATTTAAGTGGACCTGTAGACTATGAATGCCCAATTCTTTCTCAAATGAACACTGAGATTAGTAATAATTCTGAAAGTGCTCTTTCGAAAAGAGTACATAAATTTTAGTTAGGTAATTTTTTTTCTTGTAATTCAATTAATAAAACTTTTCCCATGTTGAAGTCTGTTGGATCCATGGGTGATTTGAAGTACATTTGTAATATGCAAATAGGTTTAATTTTTATATATATTTTTTCAGTATTCTTTAATAAGGGGCCATTGAAAAATGACACCTTGGTAGTGGGATTTTCTGATAGACCTTGTGTAGCAGGTAATGTCACTTAACCATTTTATATTTATACATATATTTCTTCTTTCTTATTGAGAAAACTTTTTATTTTTTGGCCAGAAGTTTTCTTCCTCACTAATAAATGTTGCCAGGAATTTTAAGTATGCAAAGTTCATCAAACAGTATGATCTCGTGTGAATCATTTTCATTTTTGCCATTTGCTGTTTGTCCTTGCATCAGGCTGGGATTTGGAAAATAGCCTTTGAGTTAAGAAGTGCAACATTTGATATGACGCTTAAATCTAGATTTGGAGATGGCTCTCCTGGACTGGGTGTGTCAGTGTACGAAATATTGGAAACTACATTTTTCAGAATACATTCTCTTTATGATTCCGTGTTAATCTTCACCAAAAGTGTAACTTGCAGGAGATTTGGGAGGCAGAAGCGAAGAAGTCATTACTGATGTTTTTGGAGCTACCACACAGGGAGACAGACAAGGATATAGGCATTTTGCGGACACCAGCTTCCAGCTCATTTTCCTCTTTCTTTGCTTTGCTTATCAAGAGTATCCTCAATACCAATGCCAACTGGTTGATTTCCATTTTCTCAGAGGGATAGGCTTCCACTGACATCTCCACAAGCTCCACAGCAAAGATCCATCAGCAGTTTGGTGTTTCCTGCAAGACATTACTGGTTCACCAGCCATTTATTTGGACTGCCATGTTGGGGACTGTCAGTGATGCTCAGACTCCCCACTTCTCTAGATTGTATTTATGTAAGGTCTAATCTGTGTAATACACAAGTTGTTCTGTTTATACTGCTAGAGGCTATGACAGCTGCAATAGTGCAGCCAAAAAAAAAAACAACAACAACAACGCTTATAGGAATTCATTTCTCTACATCATTGTGGAGTGACAGCTCTCACTCAGTCATTCTATGTGAAAGTAAGCACTTTCCTCCTATCAGGCAGGCAAATTGTGGGCATTTCCTGCTGAATGTAGGCCATCAGTATTTGTTCAATTATTATTTTTGATTATGGGTGTTTAAAAACTGCATTTTCTTTGTCAAAGGTATCTGTAGATGTTTCTTAGAAATATCTTATCAGCTGTGTTTTCAAGTAAGTTGTATACTACCAAATATTACTGTCTTTAATTTTCATTTACTGGGAGGTCATGTTAAAATATCCCATTGCAATTATAGATTGTCAGATCAAGTTTGTAATTTTGCCAATTTAATCATTATACATTGTGAGTCACTATTACCAGATGCATACAAGTTCAGGCATCTTTCTTTGGGGCAAATTTTTATTCTTGTATAGTTACAGCTTTGTCATTAAAATAACATATTCATTATACAATAGCAGAACCTTAAATCATGGTTTTCTCAGTCCCCTCTTGCCACAGACCACCAGGAAAATACCAGTAGTCATGGAGAGGGGTTACTGAATTGTAGCAATAAGGATGACTAAAGAGTGTCTACTGGTACAGGCTCCACTAGAGATGTGCTTTTTTTTCAATACTTATGTCCAAATTTCTCA
Source organism: Choloepus didactylus (assembly GCF_015220235.1). NCBI lineage: Eukaryota > Metazoa > Chordata > Mammalia > Pilosa > Megalonychidae > Choloepus > Choloepus didactylus. The sequence continues at coordinate 7,259,052 of NC_051331.1, forward strand.
AGTGCTTACCTACTTACCTTTTTATCATAATTTTTATTGTCGAATATAACTTATATACATAGATGTGATAACGTTCCAACTGCAATTTAACTAGTTAGCAAATTTCAAAAAATACAGGTTACAGTTCCACTGTTTCAGTTATTTCCTTATTGTGAAATATAACATATACACAAAAAAGTAAAGCTTTCAAATTACAATTTGACAAGTAGCTATAGAACAAATTTCAGAGGATGCTATGGGTTACAATTCCACCATTTCATTTCTTTCCTTCTAGCTATTCTAGTACCCTAACAACTAAGAAAAAGAAAAATATATAAAGATTCAGTATTCATAATCCTTTGCTAAATTTCATCTTGTCTGTTGCTACCCCTTTCTCTAGTTTAGTCACTTTCCCGATCTTCAGGGATGTCTAGGCAGTGACCACCCTGACCTGTTCATGTTGAAAAGGGGTGTCAACTTTATGAGACCTGTTTTTGTTCCAGGTAAACTGAGTCTCTGTATCCAGCTCCACTCTTTCTGACTCCAGGGCAGTGGCTTGTCTGTGACTTCAATACCCTCATAAATCTACGAAAAGTTGTTTTTTCAGTTCAGTGCTTTTCTTGTTAGGACGGGAGTGACAACTTCTCAGGTCTTTACATGTCGGAGCGGAAACTGGACTATTACTGTTTTGGGCAGTTTTAAACGTTCTCCATAAAGTAACTCAATTAACATAAAATTTCAAGTTAATCATTAGCAAACTATAACATAGATACTCTTGTCTCATTTGAGAGTCAACTGAAGACTATGTTTTAGGTAAGATGCCACAAATCACAAAGCTAGCAAGGGATAAAGCCAGGGTTGGGATTGAAACCAAACCATTCTTGCTCAGAGACCATTTTCTTTTCTTGATGCTACTTTTTTTAGCATGTGCCAGGAACTCAAGTTTCAAAATTTTGGGGGGCTGAAAACTATTCAAGGCACTCTAGACTCTGGGTTAGAGGCATGGTAAAAAAAGAAAAAAAAAAAAAAAAAAAAAAAGCATCCTTGCAGACCTAGTGCTTGTATTTTTGTGGAAAAAGTTGCTTAAAAAAAAAAAAGGTAAAGCTAGATGTTATAAGATAGAAACAAGGGCACTGGAGGAAATTAAACATGACAAGGAAACAGGAAATGCACAGAATGCAGTGTGTATTTTCTCTGGAGATTAAGGGCCTTGGTAAGTGAGGAGGTCATCATTAATTCACCTTTACTTCTACCATCTTCTGTGTCCTAAGTCAGCCGTGTTTCAGGAACTGCTGGGGGAATCTGCAAATAGTGGGGAGCAGTAAACACACAGTCCTGCCTTCATGGAGTTAACAGAGTAATGATTAACCATTACAATAAAGGTGTACTCATGGTTGATCTTCATGTTCCCAGTGATGAAAAGCTCCTGGGTATGTGATGTGTGTTTATGAGTTTGGACATGGATGTGAAACTAGAGGCTTGAAATTGCTTTGGGCCTCAGGGTGTGGGTGTTTGAAAGATTGAAAGTTGTACTATATATTTCACACTGTCATCTTGCTGTTCCTACAGACTGACCGACACAGTTTGTACCATAGGAAACCATCGATTTTCCCCTAGTAGAAGAAAGAGTTACAGTCATTGGCACAATTTTCCTGGCAAGTGCCTTTTCTGTGAGCAGAGTGATAGCTATGTAAACCCACTGTAGTGTCCAGGTAGAACCAAAAAGTGTGAATGATGATGTCCCAGTTTGCTAATGCTGCTGTTATGCAAAATACCAGAAATGGATTGGTTTTTATAAAGGGGGTTTATTTGGTTACAAATTTACAGTATGAAGACCATGAAAATGTCCAAATTAAGGCATCAACACAAGTACACCCTCACTGAAGGAAGGCCAATGGTGTCCAGAAAACCTCTGTTAGCTGAGAAGGCACGTAGCTGGCCTCTACTGATGCTAGGTTGTGTTCCAACTTTTCTCTCAGCTCCTGTGCATTCTTCAAAATGTTGCCTTTGGGGCATTTTGTTCTCTCTTAGCATCTCCAGAGCAAATTTTGGGCTAACATCTCCAAAGCATCAGCAAAGTCTGCTTTCAATGGCCATCTCCAAAATGTCTCTTTCAGCTGCTCTGAGCACCTTCTGTTTGTAAGCTCTTTTATAGGACTCCAATGATTAAATCAAGACCCACCCTGAATGGGTGGGGTCTGTATCTCCATGGAAACAATTTAATCAAATGTTTCTCCCAGAGTTGATTGAGTCACATCTCCATGGAAACACCCAATCAAAAGATTCCAACCTAATCAACACTAATACATCTGCCCCCACAAGATTGCGTTAAAGAATATGACTTTTGGGGGACATAATAGATCCAAATTGGCACAAATAAGAAGGGAATTATCCAAGGAATAACTGAAATGAGTTGCAGGCAGTGGGTATCAATTTTAGTAACATCCCTGTTTAGGAGAAAAGAATGTATATTTGACATCCTCACACAACAAAAATGTTAATTTCTTTTTATAAGGTGGAAATTTTTGTTTACAGCCCAGGAAGGAGCCCATTTTCCCTTTCATAGGTATGACTTCCTTAAGCTTAGAATTCCAGCACACGTTAAGGAAGAGAAAAAAAAAAAAATGAAATAACTTCTGCTTAATCAAAGAGCAAATGAGGTCCAATCTTTGTGTTTCAGCATTAACTTATATTTGAATAGCATAGCAGAGAATAATGTGTTTGAAAATCGCTATTCTCTCATGTGTTCCCTCCTCTCTGCACAGGGTACAAATGAAGAAAATTTAACCACAGGGAGCACAGATTAGTATAATTTTATATGAATAATGAATCTCTCAGTTTTGAAGGCCATTATGTGCCATGACCTGTAGTGGGCATTGTGAAAACTCTAAAACCTAGAACAACATTGGAAGGCACATATAATTATTCAGTTTTACAAATAGGGCATGAAACCTTACAAATAGGATTCGAAAGGCTGCACAGTGTATGACTCCATTCATATGACATTCTGGTAAAGGCAAAAACGTACAGATCTAAGTAGCTGCCAGAAGTTAAGATTGGGGTTAGGTTTTGACTTCAAATGGGCAGTGTCAAAATGATTTTTATGGGGGTAACGGACTCTTTTGTATCTTGATTATGGTGTACAATTCTATGATTTTGTGAGAATTCCTAGAACCGTATACTGAGCTGGGTGAATTTTCCTATTTGTAAATCAAAAAACAAGTTAGTAGAAAACAAACAAAAATCCCTTGTTAAGAACTAAGAGGAAGCTAAAACTCACCTGAACGCTGATTTTTCTGGACGCATCGGGCCTTTCTTGGAACGGATTTTGAAGACAGGAAACACTCTCTACAGTCACACACCTACCCTCACTTCAGTCCCATGAACAGAGAAAACTTAGAGGGCAGCTGGAATGTATCCCCACATCCACTCCAGGTTACTGGGGTCAAAGATCTTAGACTGCTGTGCTCCTGAAGCAAAAGCTAATTCCCCAGAACTCCAAAATTCCCCTCCTAGGGGAATCCTAATCCTTGTGCATCCACATCCTACCTTCAGCCACTCGTAGCTCTAAAATTCCCATACCAAACCCAGTTCCGGGCCTGAGGCTGCGGGCCGCACATGCGCTGTGCACGCCAGCGGCCAAACGCTCCCCAGCAACCCCGTCTTCCCCCCTGCTCCCGGCAGGGTCCACAAAGCCCTCCCCGCTGCACCTCACCCTCATTTCTTCCGGACGAGAAACACCCCCTCAGATCTCCAGTCCTTGAAGAAAGGACTCGAACGCTCTTCCACAGCCCCTCAAGTTGCTCCCAGTAGCGCCACACGGACACGCTCCGCAACCAAGCCGCATCCTGTCGGAAGCCGCGTTCTTGGGAGTGCGCAGGCGCAGGCGTGCCCGGGGAGCCACTTCCTCCTAGGGCGGAAGTTGTTCTCGCTGCTCTTCCGGGAGGCCCCGCCCTCGTGTCCCACCGCACCAGTCGCTTCCGGGCTAGACCAGAGGTTAGAATTTCCGAGGCGCCCACCCTCTGGGGATGGCGGATACTCTAAAGGAAGTGGCAAGAGCCGTGGGTGCCAGTGAGAGAGGACTGTGAACAAATGGCGGATCACACCCAAGGATATGGCGGCTGAGAGAGTGGACTGGCACCACTGCTGCCCTCGCTGGGCTCCCAGTCAAGAATCAAAGGAAGAAACAAAACCCCTGAAATGACAGCGGAGGCCCGGTCCTGCCAGGAACCTGGGGCAGGGTGAAGTGCAGAAGCATCATATCTTTAGCCAGGCCTCGTGCTGTCAACCCCTGACCATCAGGACCTCAGGCTCCCATTTTGTGCTGGTGATGGCTCCGGTAGATTGTTATGGAGACATAGGGCTGTGTGTTCCGTGAGGGCTCTGGAGTATTATAGCCAGCCTGGTTATTGGAACCTTAAGAATGCTGATCAGGCCAAGTCTGTGGGTGTCGTGGATTGAATTGTGTATCCCAGTTTGGATGTGTTCTTGGTCTTGGGCCTCATTCTGGTGGGTGTGGACCCATTGTAAATAAGATCTCTTCAAGATGTTACTCCAATTAAGGTGTGGCCCAACTGAATTAGTTTGAGCTTTAGTCTGGGTTACTGGAGTCCTTTATAAGCAGGGTGAAAGTCAGATGAAGAGAGAAGCCAGGGGGAAGCAACCAGAAGCTGACGTCAATGGAACAAGAAGAGAAAGGGGAAGATGCCACCATGTGCATTCCCATGGGATGGAAAAACCAAAGAACCCAAAGATTGTCATCCATCCAGAAGATACTGACCCTGGGAGGAAGCAATTTTCTAGCCTCTGAAACCATGAGCCAACAAATCCCCATGTTAAGCCAACCCATTGAATGGTATTTGTTTTAGCCACTGGAAAACTAACACAGTGGGTAAGGCACCCCCCTCCTACACACACATTGGGCTCAGGAGCCTCTGCAAAGTCTTCTTCCTCCGTAGGACTTCCTTGGGTCCTGGCAAAAAGCTGCTGCTTTTTGGGCAGCAGGCTGCCATTTTAAACTATTCAACCAAAGCCAACATTAGGAGAGTGAAAAGGCAGCCCACAGAACAGAAAAAGAAATTTTTCAATACGTATGTCTGACTAATGGCTTGTATCTAAAATACAATAAGAGCCCCTACAAATTAATAAGAAAAAGGAATGCAATGCAAAAGAACAGTAAAATGGAAAAAGGATTCAATAAATCATTCACAAAGATATCCAAATAACTAATAAACATTTCAATTTTCAATTCCATTAGTCATCAGGGAAATGCAGATTAAAAGCACAATGAGATTACGCTCCATCCCCACCAGAATTGGTAAAGTGAAGGGGGGGAAGAAACAACAGGAGAATGCCAATTGTTGATGAAGATGTGGAGTAACTGGAACTCTCATATACTGATTATAAATACACAATTATAAGTTGGGTACAGCCACTCTGGAAGACCATTTGCAGTATCTGTTAATGCTGAAGATTTTCATGCCCTATGTCCCACGTATACATTAAATAGAAATGCATATTGTCACCAAAGAAAGGCAAGTACTAGAATGATCATTGCAGTACTACTTATAATAGCTCCAAACAGGGAACCACCCAAATGTCCTTGAAAAGTTGAATGGATAAATATACTGTGGATAATCACAGAATGAGAATAAAAAAGAGAGAGAGAAAATCTCAGAGTGCTGAGTGAAAAACAGATACACAAAAATACATGTTGTGTGATGACAATTACATAGACTGTGTGTGTGTGTGTGTGTTTGTGTGAGTGAGTGAAAAACTCATCTATGCTGTTATCTGTTTGGGAACACTGACTGGAAAGGTGTAAAATTTCCATTTTGCAGCACTGGCAATTTCCTGTTTCTTAATCCAGTGCTGATTTCATGGGTGTCCAGCTGTAAAAACTCAGCTTTTATTTATTTTATGTTCACTTTTCTTCTATAAAAATTTCTATATCCTTCTGTAAAAATTTAAAAGAACTAAATGGAAATCATATGACTACATAAAATTAAGCACTCAAAGGATGGATTTGCCAGCAATTTAGATACAGCGGAAGAGAGATTTAATGAGCAGGAAGTTAAGGTAGAGGGAAATATCCGCAATGAGGCACATGGAAGCAAAATTGATGGCAAATGCAGAGGAGACAGTAGGCAACATAGTGGAAACAACAGCTCCACCATATATGTAATTGGAGTACTGAGAGGAGAGGAGATACAGAATAGGGCAGAAATAATAAATATAAAGAGATAATAGATGAGAATTTTCCCTAGCTACTCCAAAATGGATTTTTAAAAAGAAATCTACATCTAGAATTATCTACTAGGTTATTCTGTTGTTTAAAAAAAATCTGCAAAATCCTAGTGGTTTACACCTCAAAAGTTTATTTCATCTTAATGTTAACTATCCTTTTCAAAATGCCTTCTGGCTTCTATTGTTTCTATTAAAGAGTTAGTTGTCAGTCTAACTGTTGACACTTTGAAGATACATTCACTTTTCTGGCTTCATTTAAGGTTTTATCCTTTTGGGAATGTTTCATCATTTTAGTATGATGTGTGGTAGATTGTATTATTGGCCTCAAATAGTCGGTTCATCTCTCTGCCAAGCTGACATCAGGCTTTTCCCTGAGAGTTTCTTTGGCCAAGGAAATTAAACAAATGACAAATGCCATTTCCAGACTCATTGTATATTTGTGCCTTTGCTCATCTCCCTCTGCCAGTTGACCAATGTGTCCCAGATAGTGGTGCTCCTTCACCCAGGTTTTGGAATGAAGAGAACATGGAAAAGCCAAGCTGAAGAATACATGAGACATCCACAAGAAATAAAGATGAATAAAGATGCATCTGACCCTCATGCAATAAGAGAAACTGTCACCATCAGCCTCTCATGAAAGTAAGAAGGAAATTGATGCCAGATAGATGCAATACAGGACAACATACAGGACAAAGAAAAAGTAGTGAATAAATATAGCTGTATGAAGAAATATTGTTTTTCAAGGGTAGAGCTAAATAACCATGGAAGATTGTTCGAAAGGAAGAATCCTTACTGAAATTGGAATGTGGAAGGACAAAGGTAGAAAGCAAGTTTAAGAAAACAGCATGAACTAAATCCAAATGTGGAACACGCAAAGACTTATGATGAAAGTATTTCACAAACTAAGGAGTATAAGTAGCTCACATCTGCATCCAGGTTAAAATACCTGCCACTATAATATGTCACCACATAATAGCTTAGGCCAGTTGGTCAAAAGTGAAGGTAGCCTGGGCCCCCAAAGTTGGGACGGTGCCCAAAGGGCAGTCTTATAAAGGTTGTCTCTTAACCTGTGGGATCTGGCCTAACTCCAGGTAGTTAGAGTCAAAATTGAGTTACTGCATATTTGAAGTTGGTGTCAGAAGTTCTTGAAGCCATTGCAGTATTTATAGTCTGTTATTCATTTGAGAGCCATGATAAATATTTGCAATGGTTCTTTTATTCCAGAGCCTTTTTTATTATTTATCTATTGGAGAGTGTTCCTGTCAGGCCTTAGGGGAATAATGAAGCACTTGGGGGACAAAGATGCAGTCTAGTAGCCCCACACTGGAGGCCAAGATGGCGAAAATTTCTACAGCCACCATGACCTTCCATTTGGTACTGTGGTAGACAGGGAGGAAGGTAAACCAGACACTACAGAACACCAGTGTACTAAAGGTCAGGAACTTGGCCTCTCAGATTCAGTATCACTTACCATTTCAAAGACAAATGTGGTCATTGTAGGCAATGTAAGGAAAAATCCTGCCCAGGAAAGCCAACGTAAAGATCCCCAGTGCCAAGGAGCCCATGTATTCCAAAACAGAGTAGAAGGCAGCAACAGAGAGCCCTTACTGGCACACAACGATGAGTAGTTGAGGCTCAGAGTGTACTTCTATGTCGATGAAAGGGGCAGACGTTCCCAGCAAGATTCCATAGACAGCACTTAGGGAACAGATGGAAACGACTGATTCAGGTAACCCTGATATCCACCACTGCCTCATCCTTTCACCTGGTGTAGTGGTGTTGAATGCCAGAACCATGGTGAAGATTTTAGCCAAAACCAGGGATATAGCCCCAGTAAATACAACTTCAAATGCTCCGTAGAGACAACCGATGAAGAGTAGAGAGCAAAGAAAGCAAGGATTATGGAGATGAGGATGTTGTCCAGTTATTGACCTTGGCATGGGGGTGTCTGCATGCTTCACAAAGACCCCAAAGCCCACAGCTATGAGAACCAAGAAGGAAAGACTGTGCAGACAAGAGCCATCCCCAATGAGATTTTAAAGTCCAGGAAATTCAAAGCTTGAGGAGGCAGCAATCTAACTATATTGGTACTGGACTACAGACTTTCCACAAGAATCTGCATCTGATGAAAAAAGCAGATACGCAGTGTCTCAGTTTCAGTGACACTGATTCCCAAAACAAATGCGGGGGTTGGCTTTTCCAACCACGTGTACAGGAGTGTGGACAGTGGTGGCTTCGGTGGCAGGTTATGGCTGAAGGACTACACGAAGCAGAAACTCAGCTGACTCTTGATGCAAGTGATCATGAATGAGAAATAGATCTTCATTGTTTTAAATCACATTATTTGGAGGTTGTTTGTGACCACAGAATAACTTGGGCAATCAGCCTGACACATCTTCTTTTTGGAAAAGCAGCAGCAAATATAGCTGGAAAACATTGCAACAGTGCAAAGGGGCAAAAAGACTTTGGAGTCCCTTCAACTTTTTTTTTTTTTTTTCTGTTAAGCACACAAGACAAGGCAAGGCCAAGGCCTGACTGACGCACTGGTAAATATACCATGAGCCCACTTTTAGATTCTGAGAATTTATTGCTCACATAGCCAGCAAGAGGAAGGGTAGCTAAAGATGCCACCTCCCAGATCTTTGTTTCACGTACCAAAAGGGAGAACGCTGAAACTTAAAGGGCCAAATATTACAGTGAGAGCTGTGGGATACCTCTGGTGCTAATTCTAGCCTGCTGCAAAATAGTCTTATAGTCTGCAGCTATGCTCTTCTGGGAGCAGGGCAGAAAGTCTCAGAACCTGGGAGGCAATGAGAAACTGTCTCATGTCAGCCTCCATGGGGAAATAATAGAAATATATAGGAAATGGCCTCAAGGTAGAGCCTCACCAGCCTCCCATCTCTTGTGTACTGAGAGTATAACAAAGCTTCCTTCCAAGTCCTGCCAAAGGCTGTAGCTAAAGCCATTGCCTGTGGCTTATGTGGGTATGTGCAGAGTCTTTTGCGTGTCATGGAATAACCATCATTCACCTGTATTTCCTGATTCCCTTTGTCCCAGACATACCCCACTACTTATCACATGCTTTATTAGCATACTTCCTTCCTTTTACAAACAGAATTGGATGATGTGCCAGTTTGAATGTATTGTGTCCCCCTAAATGCCATTATCTTTGATACAATCTTGTGTGGGCAGACGTATCAGTGTTGATTAGATTGTAATTCTTTGAGTGTTCCCATGGAGATGTGCCCCACGCAACTGTGGGTGCTGACTCTGATTGGATAATTTGCATGGAGGTGTTACCCCACCCATTCAGGGTGGGTCTAAATTAAATCACTGGAGCCATGTAAATGAGCTGACAAACAGAGGGAACTCAGTGCAGCTGAGAGTGACATTTTGAAGAGGAGCTACAGCCAAGAGGGACACTTTGAAGAATGCACAGAGGCTGAAAGAGTAACTGCAGATGAGAGACAGTATGGAGACAGCCATTGAAAGCAGATTCTTGCTCCCGAGAAGCGAAGAGAGGACAAACACCCCAAGAGCAACTAAGAGTGATATTTTTGAGGAACTGCAGCCTAGAGAGGAATGTCCTGGGAGAAAGCCATTTTGAAACCAGAACTTGGAGCAGAAGCCAGCCATGTGCCTTCCCAGCTAAAAGAGGTTTTGCGGACGCCATTGGCCATCCTCCAGGGAAAGTACCCAATTGTTGACGCCTTACCTTGGACACTTTATGGCCTTAAGACTGTAACTTTGTAACCAGATAAACCCCCTTTTATAAAAGCCAATCCATTTCTGGTGTTTTGCATTCCGGCAGCATTGGCAAACTAGAACAGATGACATTCTTGGTCTGTAGCATAGGCAGTGGATATAAATTTTATCAACCTTAAAATTCAGAAGGAAAAAATGTTGCAATACTTCATTTTTCAAGACCAAGTTATATATGACTGCAAAGCCCCCCATACTTCAGGACTGGCTAGAAGCTCAATCTCAATCATTAATGTGACTTCTTTTCTTTCAGGGTCTTTCAGTCCTGAGGGTTTCTAGTAATCCAGGAGAGAAAGGATATTCTCAGCTTTGGTCCATACTGGTCAGTGCAGGTACCTCACAATCCAAGACTTCATGGCAATGTTTGATTCTGTCCCTGCCCTACCTGGGCATGGCACAGGATCTGTGATGAGGTTGTTAGTCTCAGTCTGGTTCATAACTTTTCTAGAAGTGTTTCTCAACCATTCCTCTGGATCTTACCAGCTCCCCTGGATGCAGTCTGTGCTACTTCCCTAAATGCACCTGTGCCAATTTGGATTAAAGCCATATTCTTTAATGCAATCTTGTGGGAGATTAGTCTGCTGATCAGGGTGGAACTTCGGATTGAATTATTTCCATGGAGGTGGGAGCCTTCCCATTCAGGGTAGGTCTTAATTAGATCACTGGAGTCCTTTAAAGGGAGCTCACACAGAGAGCAGAGAGGACAAAATGACCCAAGAGAAGCTGAGAGAGACATTTTGGAGACGGCCATTGAAAGCTGATGTTTGGAGACGCTTGGAGATGCAGACAGAAGGACATTTGGAGATGCTCAATGTCAAGAGGAAATATTCAGCTGACAGAGAGCTTATCTTTATGGCACAATATCCACCGCACATGTCCCTCCCTTGTCTTCTAATGCAGATGCCAGACCCTAAGCAAATACACCCCAATTCCTTTAGCTTGGTATATTGGATACATCAAAACCAGGTGTTTTGAATTTCCTAACAAATATTTATTTCACAACCAAACCACACCAGACTCAGATCACTCTGGAACCACTTAGAACTCCAGCTCCCCATCCCTCTCCACTAAATCTGTGTACCATTGGGTGCTGATAAATATTCAACAACCAACCCTTCAAGAGGAAAAAAAAAGCACCCTGATTTGTTGCATTTGCCAATTGCTGTGGTGTAAACACTTCTACCAGGGCCCATTTCAAGTTACCACTAAAGGTAGAGTTTGCAAGGAGAGTTTCAAGTCACCGAATGCAGAGTTTGGGAAGATTTGCCACCAAATGGCTCTGGCAAACTGGTTATGGTTCCAGAATACCACCAGCCCTCAGAAAATACATCCCTTGCCATGGAAATACCAGGTAAGTAGTTAATTTGGCAACAGAGAAATCCACTCATTAGGTCTCTCCTTATCCATGTACTATTCTACGCATGCCACAAATATTAACTCATTTAGTTCTCAGAGAAACTATCATTCCCATTTATGGATGCAGTAAGGAGGCATAGAAAAGTTGGGTAGTTTGCCCAGGGTCACATGAGTAGCAGGTGGTGGAGCTGAGTTTTTCACGCTATCTGGCTCCAGTGTTGATGCATTTAACCAACTTACTCTGCTCATTCTCTCTCTCTTTCAAAAACTTATTTAAACCTCAGTATATCTATTACACAGTTTGCTTTCCTTATCTAATCAATACAGGTTTGTTCCAGTTTGCTAATGCTACCATTATGTAAAATACCAGAAAGGGATTGGCTTTTATAAAAGGGGGTTTATTTGGTTACAAAGTTATAGTCTTAAGGCCATAAAGTGTCCAAGGTAAGGTATCAACAATTGAGCACCTTCACTGGAGGATGGCCAATGGCATCCAGAAAACCTCTGTTAGCTGGGAAGGCACGTGGCTGGCATCTGCTTGCTCCCAGGTTGCATTCTGAAATGGTGTTCCCCAAAATGTCTCCATCAGCTTCCAATGGCCATCTTCAAGATGTCTGTCTTGGCTGCAGCTTCTCTTCAAAATGTTACTCTCAGTTGCTCTGAGCTCCTTCTGTCTGTGAACTCTTTTTATAGACTCCAGTGATTTAATAAAGACCCACCCTGAATGGGCAGGGCAACACCTCCATGGAAATTATCCAATCAACAGCCTCGCCCACAGTTGATTACATCACATCTCCATGGAAACACTCTATCAAAGGTTCCAACCTAATCAACACTAATATGTCTTCCCCCACAAAATTGCAACAAAGATAATGGTGTTTTGGGTGACATGATACATCCCCCAAGGTTGTAATGATTTTATCATTTTGTTACTTTTCTTTGGTATGCATATCTCTCCTGCCAGATTATAAACTCCCTGAGAACAGGAACTAAGATGGGGTCTCAATAAATAGTAGTTGAATGCAAAAAAAAAAAAAAGAAAAAGAAAAGAAAAATGAAAATGATACATAAAGACAAATATTGTATGGTACCACTTACAAGAGATGCCTAGAGATAGCAAATTCTCAGTTAGATAGGAGACTAGAGGTGGCAGGGGGAGGGGGAAGGGGAAATACTTGCTAATAAAAATGTTTTTTAAAATTTTTTCTAAAAAAGAAAGAAAACCTTTGAGGAGATGGTGCAGATGAACGGAACCCACGAGGGATTGCAGCCATACCCAGGTCATTCTCCCCAGATCCCCTGGCCAGACACGGCAGGTGCCCCTGTAAGGAGGGAGACTTAGAAAAATTTTCAGGAAACGCCTCTAGGACTGGGGCCCACACAGGCTTGCACTGAGCCCACTGAGCTCTCTCAGGCTGACCCGGGCTGGGCTCCCACTCCAGAGGGTGACTTACAAAAATTTGGAGGAGGAGCATGCTAAAAGGCAGGCCCACGTGGGACCAGAGCTGGATTGGGGCCTCCCTGTCCCACCCGGGCTGGGCCCAGCCTCCCAAAGCCAAACCCTGTGACTGGGACCCACAGTGGACACAGGCCTGGCCTGGGGTGTCTTCTCCAAGCCTCCAAGACCGACCAGGAATCAGAAACATCTTTCTGGGGTGAATCCGATGACCAGGGTCCACGGGCATTGTGGCCAGGCCTGGTGCTTCCTCTCTGAGCCTCCCTGGCCGGCACAGACCGATGGGGAACTTTGGAGCATTGGGGAAAGGGAGGAGAACACCCCTAAAACCAGGGGCCTCCACAATGGCAGCTGGGAAGCCCTCACAGAGCTTCCCGAGCTGGCCAGGCCTGGGCAGCCTTCCCCGGTGTCTCGCTGTCCTAGGGTTGCCAGAACAAACAGCATGGCTTAAAACTACCGGAAGTTGGAGATGAAGATGTGGGCAGCTTCGGGCTTCAATCAAAGTCTTCAGGGAGGAACCTGTTCATTGCCTCTTCTAGCTTCCGGTGCTCTGCCGGCAATCCATGGCATGCTCCTCTGTCTCTTCTTCTGCTTTCTTTTTTTTTTTTTTAATTTGAATGGAATGGATCTCTATGTGCTTAGCTTGATTTTTATATTGTTATTATTATTTGGTGCATTTCATTTCCAGAATTTTTCACGTGTATGTATTTTACATCGTTTTCATAAAAATCCACATGATACTTTATGTCCTGCTTTGTTTGGGTTTTTTCCTTCTTCTTATAAGGACATGGGTCATACTGGGCGAAGGCCCTCCTTAATCCAATTTGGCTTCATCTTAACTAATCGCATTGCCAAAGACCCTTTCCAAAGAGGTCACGTTCGTGGGTTAGGAATTGATCAAAGATTTGGGGGGACACAGTTCACTCTCTCACCTGCTTTCAACCACCCACGTGGCCCAGGCTCTAGCACCAGCAGGAAACTGGAAAAGAGATGGGGAAGTTGGGGAGGTGTCTCTTATGACTGGCCCCTGCACGCAGGATGGAGGAGCCCAGGTTCTGCCCTCTAGAAGGAGACTTTGGAAAATTGTCAGAAGGGGCAACCAGTGACCTGGACTCATGGGGGGCTGCCTCTGGGCTGGGGAACCCCCCCCCCCAATCCTCAACTGCTGACCCAGCCGGTCCATCCCTCCAGAGTGATCTTTTTTTTTTTAATTGTGGAATATAACATATCTATGTAGAAGTGACAACTTTCCAAGTGCAACCCAACAAAGAGAGTGCAAATTTCAATGAGTGTTATGGGTTACAGTGCCAGTTTCCATTAATTCCTTATAGTGAAATATCACACATATGCAAAAAAAGGTGATAACTTTCAAATTACAATTTAACAAGTAGCTATAGAGCAAATTTCAAACAATGTTATGGGTTACAGTGCCACCATTTCAGTTCTTTCCTTCTAGCTATTCTAATACCCTAGCAACTAAGAAAAAGAAAATTATATAGAGATTCAATATTCATAATCCTTTATTAAATTCTATCTTGCCTGCTTGTACCCCTTCCTCTATTTTAATCACTTTCCTGATCTTTGGGGATGTCTAGGCAGTGACCACCCTAACTTGCTCATGTTGAAAAGGGGTGTCGACATTATGGGAAAAGGGGACACAGCTAGTTGATGTTCTTGAAGAGGCTGTTGCCTCTGGGTTTTGGGATTTAGCTGGCATAGGACGTCTCTGAAGGATTTAAAATTCTGAAGAATAAACTTAGTGAGTGAAACTTTTATAGAGACTCCTATAGGGACCCGGGTATTCTTTAGGATATTCAGGACTACTGTTGACTTGGGCTTATCGTACTGTGGCCATTTGACAGATCTAACTGAAGCTTGCATAGGAGTAAACTCCAGGACAGCCTCTCGACTCTATTTGAATTCTCTTAACCACTGAAACCTTATTTTGTTGCCTTTCTTTTCCCCTTTTTGTCAAAAAGGCATTCTAAACCCCTCAATGCCAGGGTCAGGCTCACCTCCAGAATCCATGCCCCACATCACCAGGGAAAGTCACTCACCTGGGGGTCTGTCCCACATCAGGGGGAGGGTGCTCCTGAGTAATCGTAGAAGAATTTTGACAAGACATATTCATCAGACATGAGCCCCTGTGCTAAGCGGTCTTGACTTAACAAAAGGCAATCCATTTCTGGTATTTTGCGTAATGGCAGCGTTAGCAAACCGGAATACCATATGTAATGGATTGAATCACATCCCCCACAAAGAAGCTCGAGCCCCAACCCAAAGTCCTGGGCTTGGGAGCTCGTTTGTAAATAGGCTGTCCGAAGAGCCCATTACGATGAGGCCAAACTGAATCAGGGTGGGCCTTCATCCAACATAACTGGATTCCTCACAAGCAGAGGGAATTTGGACACAGAAAGAGACAGATGGGGAGACAGAAGGCCGCATATCGGAGACAGAGACTGCATTTTATGGATTGGTGACAGGCCACCTAAAGGAGCTACGGACTTGGAAGAAAGCAGATTCCGGCCAACACCATGAGTTTGGATTTCTGTGGCCTCCAAAACCGCAAGATGATACATCCCTCTAGTTTGAGCCTGCCGGTCTGTGGTAGGTGTTATAGGAGCTCAGGCAAACTAAGACACTGGTCCCATGGTGGCCTAAACCTGCCAGCCCATCTCCCAGATGCTGCTCTCTCCTAAATCCACGGCTACAATCTCAGAGAATCCCCTTCCGACGCAGGAAGACCCTGTCTTCACTGCCAGCCTCCTAGAACTACGCCTTGGGCTCCACAGCCAAATCCCACCCAGGCTGGCGGCCGCTGGAGCTCTGGGGATGGTGTTAAAGTGGCCACCAGGTAGATGGGCTGGGTCCACCCCATGGCCAGCGCTGGACAGCCGCGGGTCTCACGCGAATCGTGGGAGGAGCGTGGTGTTCGGAGGGTCATGGTGGTGGGCCCAAAGTATCCTCCTCAGAACCCACCCCCCACCCCCTGGGCCTGGGCTGATCCCAGTGTCCAGAGGGAGAACTTGGAAAATTTTTTGGAGGTGCCTGCAGTGATCAAACTCCAAAAGGAACCATGGCTGGGCCAGGGGGTGCCCTTCTCGGGCCTCCCTAGACAGCCAGGGTGGGTTCTGGTGTCACCCTGGGGACACAGAGAGAACTTCCAGGAGGTGCCACTGACAATCAGGTCTCACAGGGGACGGTGCCTGGGCCAGGGGTGCCCTCTTTAGGCCTCCCCGGCCATCCCAGGTCACCCCTCCCTCCCGGGGTGGGGGGACGTAGAAAATATTTCAGAAGCACATCTGGCAAGCAAATCCCATGAGGGAACTCAGCCTAGCCCAGGACACCCTCCAAAGTCCTCCCCGACTTGGAAACATTTTCAGGGGGCATACGATGAACGGGGCCTACACATGGCCAGGATCCCCCTACCTGGGCCTCCTCCCTCGAGAGGGGCCCAGAAAAATATTGGGGGGGCAGGAATCATCTAGCAAACTGACCCTTCCTGCTGCCATGTCTTGCCTGGCTGGTGCATTCAGGAACCAGACCCCATGGGGGAAACCGGGCCCGGGGCACCCCCCTGTGGCCTCTCTGCCCGGCCTAGGCCAATATCCACTTCCAGAGAGGAACTAACACATATTAAAACTGGACCCCAATAGGTATGACATTGGCACAGACAATTGACATCAGAAGGGTACATGGGAAAAATCTACACCTTGAGTACTAAGGACCATTAATTAATAGAAACATCACACTCTATAAAAGTTTCACTAAGTTTGTCAGAAACTTAAATCCTCCAGAGTACCCCTATGCCAGCTAAGTCCCCAAACCCAGAGGCAATAGCTTCTTCAAGAACATCAACCAGATGTGTCCCCTTTTCCCATAAACTCGACACCCCTTTTCAACCGGAACAGGTTAGGGTGGTCACTGCCTAGACATCCCTGAGGATCAGGAAAGTGATAGAGGAAGGGGGAGCCACAGACAAGATGGAATTTAACAAAGGATTATGAATACTGAATCACTATATAATTTTCTTTTTCTTAGTTGCTAGGGTATTAGAATAGTTAGAAGGAAAAAAATGAAATGCTGGAACTGTAATGCATAACATCCTTTGAAATTTGTTCTATAGCTACTTGTTAAATTGCAGTTTGAAAGCTATACCTTTTGGGATATATGTTAGATTTCACAATAAGGAAATGACTGAAACTATGGTACTATAACTCACAACAACTTTGGAAATTTCCCATATATCTACTAGTTAAATCATGTTTTGGAAAATAGTACCTTTTTGTATATATGTTATGCTTCATAATAGGGAAATAACTGAAACTGCAGAATTATAACCTATAATACTCTTTGAAATTTGCTTTCTAACTACTTGTTAAATTGCACTTGGAAAGTTATCATTTTTATGTATATATGTTATATTCTACAATTAAAAATATGATTTAAAAAAAAACTGGACCCCATGCTCCCTCCCAGGCCTCCAGGCCACCCTCGCCCAGCTCCCCAGTCCAGAAGAAGACTTGGAAATATTCCCAGCAAATGGGCACCACTCAGGTCCTAGACTGGGCAGGGGTGGCCTGTGCAGGCCTCTGGACGGTGACTTAAGCAAACATTTCAGGAGGAGCTCCTAACAACCAAGACACAAGACACACGTAGCATCGAGGCCCTGCGTGGTGCCCCTGGCTGACCAGGGCTGGGCCCCACCACCAATGGGGTGCTTGGGTGGTACTTAGAAACATTTGGGGGTGCCAAGAAAGGCAGGCCTCCCACCCGGTTTCTGTGACAAACATCACACAGTGGCTTGGCTTAAACAACAGGAATTTATTGGCTCACGGTTTTGGAGGCTGAAAGGTTTGCTTCCTCCGAGATCAGTAGCATCCAGCTGGCTGGAAATCCTTGGGTTCCTTGGCTTTCCAATCACTTGGTGACATCCTCTCCTTTCTTTTCTGGGTTCCCACTGATTTCCTGCTTCTGGCTATTTCTCATGGCATTCTCTTTATATGGCTTCTAGTAATGGGATTAAGACCCATCCTGATTCAGTTAGCCACACCTTCTCTAAAAATAACATCCTCAAAAGTTCCTATTTGCAATGGGTTCACACCCACAGGAATGGATTAAGACTAGAAACACGTTTTCAATCTACCACAGTGGGGCACCCTCCCAATTCCCTCCTTTGAAGGGACAGTTAGAAAACATTTTAGGAGGCACAAGCAGAAACATTGCATAGTGGTTTGAAACTGTACATACCCCAGAAAATCATGTTCTTAAAGCTAATCAATTACTGTGGGTGTAAATGTATTGTAAGTAGGACCTTTAGAATAGGTTACTTCAATTAAGGCATGGCCCAAGGTGACCTCAATCTTACTGGAGTCCTTTATAAATGGGATGAATAGAGAGAGAGAGAGGAAGTCACAGAAGAAGCTGAAAGCAATGAAACCCGGAAGAGAAGAGAGAGACCGGTAGACACCGCCATGGGCCTGCCATGCGGCAGAGTCCCGGATCACCGGCAGCCGGTCTTTGGGAGGAAAGTGTCACCCAATGATCCCGTTTGGATGTATTATGTCCCCAAAAACACCATGTTCTTTGATGCCGTCTTGTGGGGGCAGATGTATCAGTGTTGATTAGGTTGGAATCCTTTGATTGTTTCCATGGAGATGTGACTCAGTCAGCTGTGAATGAAATTCTTAACTGGATTATTTCCATGGAGATATGGACCCCACCCATTCAGGGTGGGTCTTGATTTAATCACTGGAGTCCTATAAAAGAGCCCACAAACAGAAGGAGCTCAGAGCAGCTGAGAGGGACATTTTGCAGATGGCCAATCAAAACAGACTTATGCTAGCACAGAGTTTGCTCCAGAGAAACTAAGAGAGGACCAAACACTCCAAGAGCAACATTTTGAAGAAAGCACAGGAGCTGAGATAAGAGCTGGAACAGAACCTGGGAGCAAGCAGATGCCAGCCACGTGCCTTCCCAGCTAACAGAGGCTTTCTGGACGCCATTGGCCTTCCTTCGGTGAAGGTATACTGGTGTTGATCACTTACCTTGGACACTTTATGGCCTTCAGACTATAACTGTGTAACCAAATAAACCCTCTTTATAAAAGCCGATCCATTTCTGGTATTTTGCATAACGGCAGCATTAGCAAACAAAAACACCTGATGATGCCTTGATTTGGACATTTTTCTCAGCCTCAAAACCGCAAGCTTGTAAGCTAATAAATTGCCATTGTTAAAGCCAACGCGTTTCATGGTATCTGCTTTGAGCAGCTTAGCAAACTGAAACACACGGTCACACGCAAGTCCATGGCTGAACCAGCGGTTTCCTGCTCAGGTTTTTCTGTGCCGGCTCAGGTGGGTGCACCCTCTAAAACATCCTACATCTGGGGCCAACGTGGGTGGCAGCTGTGGTTGAACACCTTCCCCTGGAGCCCTACCTGTCTCAGGATGGTTCCAGAACAGGAGGGGGATTTGTGAAGGGCACCCATGATGACAGGACACCCCTCAGGACCACCCAATGGCATGGGGCACCCTCTCTGAGCCTCTCAGCATGGCCTGCACTGGTCCCTGCCACAGGAGCGGGACTTAAAAGCATTTTTGCTTGGTTTGGTCTGGTTTGGGGGTAGGGTGGGATTTCCAATGACAGGGCCCAGGCTGAGGTCACCCTCCTTGTGTCTCCATGTCCAGCCCAGTCCCAGCCTCTGCAGGAAGACACAGAAACTTTTGGGGAGGCGCTCCCAAGGACTGGACCCATGAGGACAGCATGCACAGGTCTCCTTATCCAGCACACTTTGGATGGGGTGGTAGGTTGAATCACGTACCCCAACAAACACACATTCTGAATCTTAGTCCATATCCCTGTGGTGTCAACCTATTGTAAACAGGCCCTCTTGGAGATATATCTTTACTTAAGGTGAATGGGGGAGGGTGTTTACCTGGCTTACTGGGGGCCTCATAGAGAGAGAGCCATGGGGAGGAACCAGAAGCAGGAAATCAGTGGGAACCCGGAATAGAAACGACAGGACATCGCCATAGGGTGGGAAAGCCAAATAACACCAGGATTTGCATGGGCTTGCCAACATCTCGGGTTTGGACTTCTCCTAGCCTCAAAAGCTCCTATTGTTTAAACCAACCCGTCATCAGATATTTGTCACAGCAGCCAAGAAACTAAGACAGATGAGGACACGGATACAAGTTCCAGGAGGCACCATCCAAAGACCACCCCACCTGGTACAGGTTCCCACCTAGAGTCTCTCCAGGTGGCCTCTGCCTGACTCCACCACCAAACTGCACCTTAGAGAAGTTTAGGGGGGACCTATGGGTAACTAAGGCATGATCCAGGGCATCCCCATAGGCCTCCTTGGCTGGTCCAGGATGGTGCCCCCATTGAAGGGGACTTAGATATGTTTGGGGAGGCACATGTGACAACCGGGCACAAGGTGTCATCCTGGGGTTCACTGCCTGGCCCCAGGGGGATCCTTATAAATAACTTGGTGGCACCTTGTATGACTGGCTCCCAGTGTGTGACCACCATCAGTCCTGGGGTGCCCTCTCCAGGCCTTCCTAGCCAGCCAGGGCTCACACCCCAAATTTAGAAATATTTTCTGGAAGTGCATAGAATTATCAGGCCCGTGCAAGACCACAGCCAGGCCCGGGGCACCCTCTGCTAGCCTGCCGATGGAATGGGGACTTTTCAGGAAACAACTGGACCCACATGGGGCTGTGGGAGTTATCCTCCCTGGGCAGCCCCAGCCAGCCAGGTCCAATCCTCCTCCCCAAAGGGGGACTTGGAAAAATTAGGAGGATTTGCCTAAAACAGGGATCCCCCCATGGAGCCTAGGAGGGACTGGGGAGCACCCAACAAACTTCCCTATCTGGTCCAGACCAGTTCTGGTGTTTACAGAAAGAATCAGGAAACTTTTAGGGGAGGGGATCTCACGGCTGGGTGGGCTAATGCACCCTCTCTGGATGGAAAACCTCAAATATTTATGGAGGTGCATCCAACGAAGGGGCTACATGCACCCCAGGCCAGCCCCTACCCCCTACCCACAGAGGGAACAATGGAGGATAGTAGATGGGCACAGACAGCCTCCTTGGGGCCTCACAAGCTGGCCTGACGCGGCTCTCCCTAAAGAGAGGACTTTAGAAAAACTTTCGGGGGTGTGCATCAGGCAACTGGGGCTCACACAGGGTGTGGCTGGGCTGGGGCCACCCTCCTCAGCCTTCCCTATCCAGTTCAGAAAGTGACTTTGTAAATTGTCGGGAGGTGCATCCAAAGACTGGTCACCAGGTAGGATGCAGGTGGGACTGGGATGACACCCCACTCCACCACACCCCGCCCCCATGAGCCTCCAAGATGCTTCACAAGGCTGCCCCAAGTAGACGTGAAATTAGCTTGTTCTGTTTCTAAACCACAGACTTAATCCACTGTGCTTCCTCCAACACTGACCCCAGAGAACAGCACAAGCCTGGGGAGTGGGAGGGCAGGCTCTCTGCCTCTGCCACCTGGGAGGTCCGTAGCTCTGGGCCTTGCTTTCACACTTGCCCCCTGAGCACACCTCCTCCAGGAAGACCTCCCTGATTGCTTCACCCTTAGGGTCTGGCTCTCCCAAAGCCAAGTCAGGGAGAACTCTGGGGCCCAAGGCCCAGGGCCCAGCACAAGCCCTGCCTTTTGTGGCTCCTCGGAGCCTAGGGGGTTGTTGGGGGTAAAGGAGTGAAGGAGCAGACTGGGGAGCAAGTGGGGAGAGAGAGAGGGCAGAAACAGTGCATGTGTGTGCCTGGAGTGAGGATTCCAGGCAGCAAGTATGTCCCTGCAAAACCTCAGATCAGGAGTGAGCCAGGGTTTGCTGACTCTTCTGTGTCATAAATCTTATCCCCACCCCCCACCTGCCCCCCAAAATTCACACTCAGTCAGGCCTCGAACTGGGCCATGCTGGTGGCATTTTAATGACTTTCAACTGTGGCAGTAACAGTAGCAAGAGGAAGCAGGAAGTCTCCCAGCCCTAAAAGAGGGACCTCCTGTTCCCAAGGGGTCATCCTAGCCGGACAAGCCCTTCTCTTCCCATTGGACAGAGGCCAGGAAGGTGCGGATCTCCATGGGCTGCAGCGTGACAGCGGCGGGGTCCAGCGGTACAGGCACGGTTTGGGGCTTCGGGCCTGGGGTGCAGGGGAGGACAAGGAATGAGCCCGCACAGACGTCCTCCATCTCAACCTTCTGAGCAACCCAGTCTACGTCTGGACACGGCCCTAAACCCAAGAACTCACCCCCAGAACCATATGCCACTTCCCGGGGCTGGGGATATCACTCCCAGATCCTCAAATTCCTCCCCAATGTCTGGCCAGAGCTAGACACGGCCCCCAGACTCTCAAGTCCTGTTCTTGCAACTGGACACCGCCCCCCACCCCGTGCCGTCCCCAAACCCTCAAGCCTGCCTCACGCCCTAGATCGCGGATCTGGTCAACACCCCCACGCCTCGCACAGCGCCCCGGCTCCCGCCCCCAGGCAGGCGCCCACCCGCGTCCGTGTCCCACTGGAGCCTGGCCGCGTCCTTCCGAAGCTGGTTGGCCGCCAGCGTGGTCTCCCGCAGGGCGGTGATGCTGACGGTGGAGAACAGGTCCTGGGGGCGCGGGAGGGCCAGGCTGAGCGGGAGCAGAGCGGGTCCCCCCCAACCCCGTCCCCCTCTCCCCTGCCCCCTCCCCCTCCGCTCACCCGCAAGTCCAAGGTCACGGGGGAGCTCAGGTTGCCACCCGGGTCCTCCCCAACGGCGAACTGGTGCTCCAAGCGCAGCAGCAGCGTCCCCGGGCCCCACCGAGCCAGCGTGAGCAGGTGCACGGCGGGCGGCAGCTCCCGGCGCAGCGCAGAGAACTGCGGGGACCGAGGCGGGGCTGAGCCGGGACCAGAGGAGGGCAGAGCCGGGAGGGGCGGGGCTGAGCCGGAGGGGCGGGGCTGAGCCGGGAGGGGCGGGACTGAGCCGGAGGGTTGGGGCAGAGTCAGGGAAAGGGCGGGGCGGAGCAGCGATCAGAGGAGGACAGAGGGGCGGGGCTGAGCCGGAGGGGCGGGGCTGAGCAGCGATCAGAGGCGGGCAGAGCCGGGAGGGGCGGGACTGAGCCGGGAGGGGCGGGGCTGAGCTGGAGGGGCGGGGCTGAGCAGCGATCAGAGGAGGGCAGAGCCGGGAGGGGCGGGGCCATGATCAGAAAGGAGCTGAGCCGGAAGGGGCGGGGCTGAGCAGAGATCAGAGGGCAGAGCCGGGAGGGGCGGGGCGGGGCCATGATCAGAAAGGAGCTGAGCCGGGAGGGGCGGGGCTGAGCCGGAGGGGTGGGGCTGAGCAGCGATCAGAGGAGGACAGAGGGGCGGGGCTGAGCTGGAGGGGCGGGGCTGAGCAGCAATCAGAGGACAGAGGGGCGGGGCTGAGCTGGAGGAGCGGGGCTGAGCAGCGATCAGAGGAGGACAGAGGGGCGGGGCTGAGCTGGAGGGGCGGGGCTGAGCCGGAGGGGCGGGGCTGAGCCGCGACCAGAGGAGGGCAGAGCTGGGAGGGGCGGGGCTGAGCCGGAGGGGCGGGGCTGAGCTGGAGGGGCGGGGCTGAGCAGCGATCAGAGGCGGGCAGAGCCGGGAGGGGCGGGACTGAGCCGGAGGGGCGGGGCTGAGCTGGAGGGGCGGGGCTGAGCAGCGATCAGAGGCGGGCAGAGCCGGGAGGGGCGGGACTGAGCCGGAGGGGCGGGGAAGAGCCGGGAGGGGCGGGGCTGAGCCGCGACCAGAGGGCAGAGCCGGGAGGGGCGGGGCTGAGCCGGAGGGGCGGGGCTGAGCAGCGATCAGAGGCGGGCAGAGCCGGGAGGGGCGGGGTGGGGCCATGATCAGAAAGGAGCTGAGCCGGGAGGGGCAGGGCTGAGCCGGGAGGGGAGGGGCTGAGCTGGGAGGGGCGGGGCTGAGCTGGAGGGGCGGGGCTGAGCAGCGATCAGAGGAGGGCAGAGCCGGGAGGGGCGGGGCCATGATCAGAAAGGAGCTGAGCCGGGAGGGGCGGGACTGAGCCGGGAGGGGCGGGGCTGAGCAGCGATCAGAGGGCAGAGCCGGGAGGGGCGGGGCAGGGCCATGATCAGAAAGGAGCTGAGCCGGGAGGGGCGGGGCTGAGCCGGAGGAGTGGGGCAGAGTCAGGGAAAGGGCGGGGTGGAGCAGCAATCAGAGGAGGACTGAGGGGCGGGGCTGAGCTGGAGGAGCGGGGCTGAGCAGCGATCAGAGGAGGACAGA
The DNA here is from genome assembly GCF_015220235.1 of Choloepus didactylus. NCBI lineage: Eukaryota > Metazoa > Chordata > Mammalia > Pilosa > Megalonychidae > Choloepus > Choloepus didactylus. The sequence goes on from NC_051331.1 coordinate 7,283,095, forward strand.
GGGGCGGGGCTGAGCTGGAGGGGCGGGGCTGAGCCGGGGAAAGGGGCTGAGCCGGGAGGGGTGGGGCTGAGCCGCGACCCGAGGAGGGCAGAGCCGGGAGGGGCGGGGCTGAGCCAGGAGGGGCGGGGCTGATCAGCGATCAGAGGAAGGCAGAGCCGGGAGGAGCGGGGCTGAGCTGGAGGGGCGGGGCTGAGCAGCGATCAGAGGAAGAGCTGAGCCGGGAGGGGCGGGGCTGAGCTGCGGAAAGGGCTGAGCCAGGGAAGGGACGGGGTTTGGGAGGGAGGGGCGGGGTTAGAATGGAAGCACCAGGGCTCAGTTAGGGACGGGGCGGGGCTGAGCCGGGGGAGGGCGGGGCTTGGAAAGGGGAGGAAGAAGCTGAGCTCTGGTCGCAGGAGTGGCTGAGCTGTGGGGGGCAGGCCTCAGCTGAGGGGGCGGGGCTGGCCGGGGGCGGGGCTTGGAAGGGAGGGTCGTGGCTGAGCCGCGGACGGGGCTGAGGGGAGCCTGGGAGAAGCAGGGCTCTGCCGAGGTCAGAGAAGGGGCTGAGCAGTCGGGTGTGGGGCGCACCCGGGGAGGGGAGGGACGGGGCTAAGCCTGGAGGGGCGGCTGGGCCGGGAACGGGAGGGCTGAGCCAGAGAGAAGACCCCGCGGACCCAGGGAGGAGGCGGGTCCCAGCCCTGCGGGTCCGAGCCCGGAAGGGTCTCTCGCCCCAGACGGGCATTTAGGGCGGGGCGGAGCCGAGCCTGGGGGAGGAGCGCAGGCGAGAGGGTGGGGCTGAAGTGAGACGGGGCGGGAGCTGGGGCTGGGGCGCGACTCAGTCTAGGAGGGAAGGGGCTGGGGTGGGACCCGGCCGGGCCTGCCTGGGGGTCCTGGCTGGGCCTGGGGGGCGGGGACTATCTGCAGGCCCCCCAGGAGCAGCCCCGCCGGTGTCGTTCCGGTCCTCCCTCTCCCCGCCGCCCCTCACCTGCTTGCGCTCGGCGGCCTTGCGGTGGTAAGGGGCGCTGCCGCCCGCGGCCAGCACCACCTGCGGCGCCAGAACCTCCTTCTCCGCCTGCAGCCGGTGCCCGGCGGCCGCGGCCCGGGCCGTGTCCAGCAGCACGAGGTGGCGGCCTCGCACCCACAGCCCCGGCCCGGCCCCTTCCGGGCCCGCCTCCTCCAGCGGCTCCCCCACTCCGCGGCCATCGTCTAGCAGCAGCCTTCGGTGCACCTGGGGAGAGCGGCCAGGAGAGGGAGAGGGTCCGGTGGGGGGACCCTGGGTCAGAAATGCGGTAAGGGCTTGTGGGAGAGCCTGGATTCAGAGAAATTAAGGGGTGAGGGGATGAGGATGAAGGTGAGGGCCTGGAAGGGCAAGTAAGGACCTGGAGAGGGGTCTTGGGTAAGGACGGGGCTTTTTGAACAGCACAGGAATGGGGGGCTCGGCAAACCGAGGGGCTGCACCTAAGCAAGGAACCAGAATAGAAACAGGCTTCCAGGTCCAGCAGGGGATGAGGGAGTGGGGGACCCCGACTTCAACAGGCCCTGACCCACTCACCATGAGCTCCAGGGAGCCGTCCCTCAGGCTACTGCCCCCCTGGGAGCGGTCGGTCAGCACAGTCAGCTGCATGTTCCCATCCTGGGGGCGAGGGGAGCAGGGTTAGGGGCTGCGCTGCCAGCCAGCCAGAGGGGGTGGTGGCCACGGCCAAGGACAGCTGGGAGATGTTGAGAATAAGGGGTAGTCCCCACCGCTGGAGAAGGGTGGTGGGCAGAGGTGGGGCCGGGCAGGCTGGGAGTTGGGGGACAGGTACCGTGATGTAAATCCGGGTGTTGACCGGGTAGTAATTTCCCGCCACTGGCTCGGTCTGAGTCAGGTTCCAGGTGGGTCGGTAGTTCCTCCTGGAGTGGGGCAGAGTGGGCTTCTATCAGGCCTGGGGGTCCAGCCCTGCTTCCCCTGCTCCCCCACTCCTCATCCCTTCCTTCAGCTTCTCCCTCCCACACTCACAGGGTCAGCAAATGCCCCCACCATCCCTGGGCCCCGAGATACCAGAGCCCACCCCCTGCCCCCCAGCCTCCCCAGCCACCCCCACCTCCTCTCCAGTATCTCCCGGCCGTTGCTGTCTGTATAGAAGCGTCCAGCTGTGTGCAGCGTCGTGTCGAAGCGACTGATGATCTCCTTCCCCCAGCCATCGCTGCACCCAATGGGGTGACAAAAGTCGTGAGCCTCGCCTAAAAGCTGCCCTGCCCTGTCCTCATCCCCCAGTCCCAGCCCAGGCCACTCACACCACAGGTATCGGCCCCACCGTCCACTCCAGCTCCAGGTGCTTCTGTCCCGGGTACAGGCGAATCACCTGGGAGCACCAGGCTGAGAAGTTCTGATGCACTTCTTGAACCAGCGCTGTCTGCGGGTGCATGGGGGTGGAGGGCAAGACGTGAGCTGCTCTGGGGCAGAGGTGAGCCCCACAAATGCCTGCCATTACCACAGAGCATGGGAAGCCCACCCACCGCCCCCACCCAGCCAGATGTGATGCACCCACTGCATAGCCACATCGCTTGTGTGCTGCCCACCACTACCCCCATCTCCTTTCCTTCTATATTAACAGTTCTAGCGTGGTGCATGGCAACCTGAAATAAAGACTAATTCCCAAGCTCCCCAAAGCACCAATGAGCTGTGTGACCACAGTCTGCCCACTGGAACGTGAAAAACTTTTCTTGCCCTCTTCTCTCCCCCACTCGCTTGAATGCAGATGTGATGGCCGGAGCATGAGCAGCCATTTTGAATGAGTTGAAAGCTAAATGTTAAGGACAATGAGACAGAATGGTGCTGGGTGGCAACGGAGCCACACACCTGCCCTGGATTATATGAGCGGGAAAGAATCTTCTGTCTTGTTAAAGGCAATTCACTTGGGTAACTCTGTTACAACTCCTTCCCCCCAGCTCCCACCCCACGCTTTGAGCCCTCCCTGCCCCCCAATTCCCTCTCATCTTTCCTGGCCTCGCACCTTCACCAGGCGGATCTGAGCCCAGCGGCTCACGGGCAGTGGGTTCTGTTGGTTGGGTCTGAAAATGTAGGCACCCGAGACCTGGGAGCTTTGTTTGTTGCCTGTGCTGGCATTGTACCTGGAGCCGGGGTGGGCGAGAGTGAGGCGAGGGGCCCTGGGTCCACCCATGGCCCCTCCCTGGCCAGGTGGGCCGTGCCTACCAGAAGAAGGCCTGGCGAACAGGCAGCAGGAGATTCTGGTCCAGGTTCTCAATTTGTACCAAGAACCCCGTGTTGAGGTCGAATGTAGCCCGGATGTGCTGGGCAGAGACAACAGGCCGACGGTCAGTGACCATTGCAACCCCAGGGTCATCCTTACGTGCTCTCTCACTTCTCTTAGCAAATCCTAGATGCTCCATCTTCAAGCATATCCTGCTTTGACTCTTCATCACCCAACCCGGGCAGAGCTGCCACTATGACTAGCGGGGACCAGTGTGCTTCTCCCGGCTTCCATGCTTGCCCACCCCGCTGTCTGTTACCCCTGCAGTCACCAGAGGGCGCCAGTGAAGCTCTAAATCCATCCTAGACCTTTATGGGTGGGACTTCTGCAGCCAATACCACAACCAGACTTTTAAAGTCCCGAGGGAATGTTTTTCATTTTAATTTATTTTGGAGTCAGGAGAAAACTTGAATATAGTAATAATAATAACAAATCCAGCCTGTATTATTTCCATCTTTATACCAATGCTGTCACGCAATGTGATTTTTAATTTTATTTTTTAGGGCTTTTTAAAAAAATTTTTATGGAGGAAGGCATCCCCAAAAGTCTTGCTTCCTCTCTTCTCTTAGGTCTCACTTTAAATGTCACCTTGTCAGGAAGGCCTTCCCTGATCCACGCCCCACTCCCATCTAAAACTGCAAAACCCCACTGGCGGACAGCACAGATCTATGTGTTGAATGTCACCTTTGATCATGCTGGGACATCACAAGGACCTCAGGACAGGGATCGCTTGCCCAAGGACACACACTGATCGAGGCAGGGGTGGCACTCGACCATGAACTTTCGGGCCCAAGTTCACGCATTCCACTGTGAAAACTCAAAACTTGTAGCGGAGGTGGGGAAGGGAACCTGAATGGGGTCTCACCTTATTTTCGATGGTCAGGACACGGGTCTGGGCCCGGCTCTCGGTGGACTGTGGGGTAGAGACCTGGGGACTCTGGCCAGGCACCTGGGCCACAGAATAGATGCTGAATCCCAGGGCAGGCACTGAGGCCGAGAAGAGCAGCTCTGGGGGCTGCTCCTGACTCTGTGAGCTCGGAAGTATCACTACCTTGGGGAACAGAGGAGGGAAACTGAGTCAAGAGGCTGTGAGTTCATATAAAGTCATGCATACATGGTGGGGTGTGTGTGTGTCTGTGCATGTGTGTATGAAATGAGTGCAGGAGCCAAACTCAAGGAGAGAAAGGATTTCTGCTCCTGGGGCGGGGGAAAAGAAATGTTGAGGAAAAGTTGCAGAGAAGGTTCACCAGGTAAAAAAAGTATCCACTGGGAGGGCAGAGACGGGGAGGGGGCGCTGAGGAAGAGGAAAGAGAAAAGGACAAATTCTTGGGAGAGGAAGAGATTGGGGGGGAGTGGAGGGGAACCTTCTGGGATGAAGGGGATATTCATAAATAGAAAAGATTTCCATGGCACGGGATATTCATAGTATGGGGAGATATTCTGTACGGAGAGAGATATTGAGGAGCAGAGGGGGAGGAGGTATTCAGGGGAAGGAGATATCATTGGAGGGAAAAATCATGGGGTGGAGGTGTCCGTGGTAGGGGGAGAATATTCACGGGGGGGATAGTTATCTGGGGGCTCACTTCATTAGGCACAGTTATCCCATTGGGATCTTTCACGACGTAAACGCTTTTGGTGACCGGCAATCGCACCATCCACCGTACCTTCCTCCCCAAGGGGTTATAAATGGTGACGTCGAACTGGGGTGGGAGGGTCAGAGTGGACGTGAATCACGGCAGGCCTTCCCCAAACCCACCCGCCACGCGTGGCCAGGTCACGGCCCCACGTGGTGCACCTGTCCCGGTCCCGCCCCATCTGGACGGTTCCCCACGCGATCTGCCAGAGTGCACCCGCCCCTCCAGAGCCCGCCGGCCGGAGCCCCGCCCCTCCGCGCCCCGCCCCGCGAGCTGCCAGGTTTCGGCCGCTCCTGGCCCCACCCACGGGACCAGCCCTCCAGGCCCCGCCCCGCTCCTCGAGGCCCGCGCACGCGCTTCGCCGTCTGGCTGAGCCTGCAGACGCTGATGTTGAGTCCGCGGCAAAACGTGAACTTCTTCTTGGAGCCGCTGAGCCGGGCCAGCGCGTTGCTCAGGAGCACCTGTGGGAGTGGGGAAGGGGCGGGCCCGCTCTGGACGCCCGCCCCCGCCTCTGCCCCGCCCCTTCGAGCCCTTCCAGGCCCCGCCCACTGCCATCGGTCCCCGCCCCCACGAGACTCGGCCCCGCCCACCTGCCCCGGGCCCCGCCCCCGCCCCGCCCCCGCACCTCGCAGGGCCCCCAGGCGGCCGCCAGCTGGCGCGCGTAGTCGTCGGCCACGTGCTGCTTGGAGGTGCCGCTGACGGCGTCGTGGTGCTGGAGCACGGCCATGGCCTCCCCTGCGCGCGACCGTGAGTGAGCCTGGCGGGGTCTCTGCGGCACCCCCGGCCCCACCCCAGGGCCCGCGGAGCCGGGCTTAGGGCCTCCTGGGGTCGGGGGTCACCTACGGAGGGGCACGCTGTCTCCCGAGCCGTAGGGTCCCTTGCTGGCCGCCGGGCCCGCCAGCGCCTCCAGCTGGTTGCACACCTGGGGGACAGGGGGGCGCGGGTTGGGGCGACCGGGCCTGCGGGGGACCCCGGGGCCGCCCCCACCAGCCGGGCGCGCGCCCACCTGCAGGAAGTTGTGGCTGCGGCGCTCGTAGCGTTTGAGGGCCGGCCGGCTGGAGAAGTAGCCGGTCCAGAACTTGTGGGGGCCGTCGGCGTAGGGGAAGAAATCGTCTTCCTTCACCGACCTGAGGGGGCGCGGGCGCTGAGGGCAGGGACACGGCCTGGGGGGCACCCCCACCCCCGAGCCTTCCCGGTCCCCCCAGGTACCAGGTGAGGTTGGCCTTGTTGAGCTCCCACAGGTAACAGGCGGGGGTGGAGTAGAGAACGTGGACGCGGCTCCCGTTGGCCTGCTGTGGGCGAAGGCGTGGGTGTGTGAGCCCTCCGAGAACCCGCGCCTGCCCCCAGCACACCCACGTGTGCACACATTCACGATCAGATGCTCTTAGTACCCATTCTGAGTGCAAACCAGTAGCCAAGAGTGAAAATGAACATTTGGCAGAAGGAATCTTACCATCCTTGGAAGAACATCAGGGGTGCAAGAGTAACTGTGAAATTTTACTAAACTTTCCTAATAACTCCAATTGCACGATTAAAAACCTCGGTGGGAAAATGGTGACCTTATAGACTCCAGGAATAATCACTTCTCAGTATTATCAGGTTGTTCCCAAATGACACAACTTTTCTAATAAATGGAGGCTCGCTTTTGATTGAGGGAGGTGGAGGCATGAGAAAGATACATCCAGGAGGAAAAGGACATTTGTTCTGCTTGCCCTGTACCCCCGGGGCCCGGTATACAGTAGGTGCTCAATAAACATTTGAGTAAATGAAGGGCTGCATGGAGGACTACACAAATCTACACACCTACATGCACAGTCAACCTCACAGACAAACACACTGTGTTCACTCAGCGAACACAGTTCTTCAGTGTGATCCCAGCTGTAGACATGATCTAGAAGCACAGAGGACAGGGAATTAATTCATGGGATTCCCAGCCAAGGGACCTCCAATAGGCAGTCAAATGGCTACAGGTGGCCTGGATGTGGCATCACAGGCATCCATGGGTGATGGTGGTGACTACCTGTGCTGGTTTGAATCTATTACGTACCCCAGAAAAGACTGTTCTTTTAATCCAATCTTGTGGGGGCAGACCTATTGTTGGGTGGGACCTTTTGATTAGGTTGTTTCCATGGAGATGTGACCCCACCCCATTCAAGGTGTGGTCTTAATCATCTTTACTGAATCCTTTATGAGAGGATAAAAGGCAGAGATATTTTGGAGAGAGCTCAGAGAAGCTAAAATGTGTAATCTAGAGTTTGCCCCGGGAGAAGCAAGAAGGACCTACAAGAGAAACTAAGACAGAAAGAAGCCCAGAGACTTGGAGAAAGCCACGGAAACCAGAAGCTAAACCCAGGAGAGGCCCAGCAGACTCCAGCCATGTGCCTTCCCATGTGACAAAGGAACCACAGATGCCATCAGCCTTTCTTCAGAGAAGGTATCGTCCTATTGATTCCTTAAGTGGAACATTTTCATGGCCTTACAACTATGAATTTGTGAACTAATAAACCCCTATTGTGAAAGCCAATCCATTTCTGGCATATTGCATTTCAGCAGCTTTAGCAAACCGGAAGCCACCCATGAGAGGAAGGGGCAAGGGTATCAGCCTGGGGTTGGGTGAAGGCTTCTTGGAGGAGGGGGCATTGAAGCTGGTGTCATCAGTGAGGAGCAGATTTTCAACCAGAAATGAAAATAATAATAATAAACCAGCACTAACACTTATTACATGCCAGGCATTGTTCTATGCAAATGAACTCATGACACTAATCATTAAAGATGTGCTACAACATGGATGAGCCCTGAAGACACCATGTTGACTGCCATAAGCCAGGCACAAAAGGAACCAATATTGTATAATGTCACTTATACGAAATAACTCGAGTTTGTGAATTCATAGGGATAGAAATTAGAAAACAGGTTACCAGGGGCAAGGGTGGGAGTGAGAAAAGGGGAGTTAATGCTTAGTGGGGACAGAGTTTCTGTTTGGGAGGATGAAAAAATTTGGTGATGATAACTACACCAACACTGAGTTATATACTTGGAAGTGGTTAAAATGAGGAATTTATGTTGTATGTGTTAAATAAAATTAAAAAGAAAAACAAACTATTAACAGCCCTGTGAAGCAGGGACCACCGTTACGTCCATTGTATAGATGAGACAACTAAGTGCTTAAGAATATTTCTCAAGGTCCACAGCCAATAAATGGCAGAACCAGGTTTGAACCCCAGAGAGCTGTTTCCGGAAATCTGTAAAAATGGAGTTCACAAAGGAGTAGTCAGTGGCAGGAGAAGAACCAAGACAGTGTGGAATCTGGCAGCCAAGAAACATGACACTGGCAAGAGGAAGTGGTCAAGAGTGCTGACGGCTCCTCCGGGACCAGGGGCATGGAGAAGGACCAAGAAGTGTCTTCTGGAAGGTCCTTGCTGACCTAGCGAGAGCCAATTTGGGAGCGAGAGGGTGGTGAGGCCAAGGAGATCTCACAGGCAGACAACATGGAGGAGGGCGTCTTTTCCAAAGGAGAGATGAGACAAGTCTCTGTGCTGACGTGAAAGAATGACTCCCTGCCCACAAAGCCACAGACGCAGGTCCCACCGACACATCTGTGATTGGTGGAATAATGCACGCACACAAACCCCCAAAAAATGTCCACTCCCAACTCTCAGAACCTGTGAATATGCCAGGTTACACGGTAATGGGAAAGTAAGGCTGCAGGTAGAATTAAGGTTGCTAATCAGCTGACTTGAAGACAGGAAAATGTTCCTTGATTATCTATCTGGTGGGTCAGTGTAATCACAGGGTCATTAGAAGTGGAAGACGGATGCAGAAGAGGGGAGTCAGAGGGAAGATATGTGATAACAGAAGCAAGGTCAGCGTGAGGCTGTGACTGGCTTTGGAGACAGAGGAAGGAGCCACAAGCCAAGGAGTGCAGGCAGCTTCTAGAAGCTGGACAAGGCAAGACCACGGATTCTCTCCTACACCTCCAGAAAGGAAGGTGGCCCTTCTGACACTTTGATTTTAGCCCAGTGAGACCTGTGTCCCACTTCTAGCCTCCAGAACCGTAAAGACAGTTAATTTCTGTTGTTTGCAGCCCTGAAGTTTGTGGCTGTTTGTTACAGCACTCATAGGAAACTGGGTGGATTGAACTGTGTACCCCAGTTTGGATATGTTCTTGGTCTTGGTCCCACATTTGGGGGGTGTGGACTCATTGGAAATAGGGTGTCTTGACTGTGTTATTAGTTAGGGGGTGACCCAAGTTGAATGAGGGTGAGCCTTGACCAACACAACCAAAGTCTTTAAAAGCAAAGAAATTTGTACACAGGCAGTCAACAGAGCCCAGAAGAGAAAGAAGACACTGCCATGTGTATCACCATGTGACAGAAAAGCCCAGGAACCCCAAAGAATGTCAGCCAACCAGAAGACACTGAACACCGGGAGGAAACAAGCCTTCTAGCCTCTGAAACCATGGCCAATAAAGTCCAGTCATCAAAGCCAACCCATTGCATAGAATTGTTTTTAGCAGCCGGGAAACTAAAACAGAAACCGACACAGCATCCAAAGCTGTGCCCTCAGCTCAATCCCAAGGCACAGAGAGACGAGCACATGTGTACACACGGGCACCCCAGGGTGGAGACACTGACTTACCTGGGCATTGACCAGCTGGATGAGCTTGTCAAGGTTCTTGAACCACATGTTGGCATTCTCGTACTGAAAGTCCGAGCCCATGGTCATCACAATATGTTTGGTCCGGTAATACTGGCCCTGCAGACGGAGCGGGGAGTTCTCAGGCCAGGGTGGCCTGTGCCACCCCCAGGGTATGGCTGTGTCCTGAGTATGTCAAGAGTGTCTGCCCACATGCGGGTGTGGGCAAAGGTGTAGAAGTGTGGCCCGTGGGTCCGAAGGGACACACACACACGACAGTCAACGGTTGTTGATCGGTTCTATCGGGCCGACCACACAGACATGGGCCTGAAAACTCCCATGTGGAGAAGGAGGACACGGTGACAGTGAAGGAAATGTTCTCTTCCTTGCAGGGTTGCAAGATGGTGTTAGTCACCGCCAGGACCGTGGGAAGGGCTCAGTGTGTTAGCAACAGCCATGGCGGCTCTGGAGATGGGGATTTACCTGGGTAGCGGCCAACTGCAGGAAGTAATCGACCAGCTTGTCGGCGTTGTATTCGGGGCTGCGGGGGTCGTCTACCACCGGCTTATCACTGCACAGCGAGTCCCAGCACAGATCAGCTGGAGGGTTGTACATGTTGGGGAGCACACCTGCAGGTGACACCAGGGGTCAGGGGTGACCCAGCACCCCAGCCCCACCGTGGGGTCAAAGGCTGCCACCCCAACCCCCCAACCAGGACAGGCTCCAGAATTTGCAGGGCCCGGCGCAAAATGGAAAACCGGACCCTTGTTTGTAAATTATTAAGGATTTCAAGATGGTGACGGCGGAGCCTCAATGGGGCCCCCACGGAGCCCAGGTCGCCAGCTCACCAGTGAAGAGGTCAGTGGCTGGGGGAGGCAGGCTGGCACTGGCCCGCCACACTTGCTCCATCTCCCGCGTCTCCTTCCGCTCCTTCTTATCTTGATAATCCAGCCGCCCGAAGAACAAACCATCAAAACCCATCTAGGGATGGGGCCAGATTCAGAGCCACAGGAGAGAGCAAAATGTATCAGTGTCCGCCTTTCTCGCCAGCTTGGCAAGAGTAGAAAAAAGGGAGGCCCCCAGCTCATTTCCAAGCTCGGGGAAAGAGTCAGAAGGACAGCCCAGAGCCAGAAGCCACCTCCACCTACCCCAGCTCGGAAAGGAAGCTAGGTCGAAGTGGAAAGGGGGTGAGGCCTGGGTCAAGGGGACACTTCCCCTCCCCTGTTGAGGATGGATGGGGTCCGAGCACAGACAGGAAATGAAGCAGGTTTAAAAGCAGGACAGGCCTCCAGCTGCCACCAAGCTTGGGGAAGAGCCAGCTTGGAGCTGGAGCACAGCAGGGCCTGGGTCCCAAGCTGGAAAGGAATGGGTTTCATAGCTCTCCCAAGGGGTGGGATCCCAGGGGACTCCGGGGTGGGCCACCTGCCCGGTACTGGAGCACGGCGGGCGCCAGTGAAAGGCAGGGGCTTGACTGGCCACGAGAGGTGTCAGAGTGCGTTAGGGGGTGGGTCCAGTAGAGATCAGGGTAGCACCTGAGCGAAGAGCGAGGCCTGCTCCCGCGAGTGGCCGAATGGGTCGATGTGCCAGGCTACTCGGGGGCGGCCGTCACTGCCGAATGTGTTCTTCAGGAAGTGCAACCCAAGGGTCATCTGGTCCACGATGGCACCGTAGTGGGTGGTCGCCTCATCGTTCATCACCCAGCCGCCGTTGGCGAATTCCAAGCGCCCTGTTCAGGAAGGAGTATGGTGGGGGTCAGCAGTCAGGGCCAGGGGTAGAGTCCGGGGAGGTGCCCCACCACATATCCAGGCCACTTCCAGCCTGGTGTAGACAGATCTAGGACAGAGAGGCCCCTGCATGGCAAATTTCCCAGGGGAGCCCTGGAGGTGGGCCTTGCAGGATGCATAGGAGTTCTCCAGATAACAGGAAGTTCAGGCAGGCAGAACCCCACGCATGTCTGGCCTAAACATAGCCCACAGCCTGATATCATCTCAGAAGCCAGGGTGGTAGCCATGGAAACTGGGCTGGGCTTCCTCTTTTCACTTCCTTGGGGCAAGCTCACCCTGGCGCACCAGGTCCCGCACGGCCTCCTGCGTTGCATTTGTCTGCTGGAGCCACCAGCGGGAGAAGAAGGCCATCTCCACGTAGACAAAGCGGCGGGTGGGCTCAGCCAGGAGGGCAGAGATCACCGAGTCCAGGATATACTGCACGCCTGCATGCTGGATGTCATTCTCGACTGTGGGTACAGGGATCGGGCAGTCGGGGGGCCGCAGAGCCAAGAGGGATATTCCTGACACAGGATCCCAGACTAGGCATGGCCCCACCCCAATGCCCAGGGCATCACAGGGGATTTGAGGGGCTCAGAGGGCCTGCAGAAGTCCCAGGGCCGGTCCCCACTGTACTCACTGCCGTAAAAGTACTGGTCCACCGTTTTGAGCCAGCCCACGTCATCGTGTGTGTGGGCCAACAAGTGCACATTGAGCATGTCTGGCTGCACCTTGGGGCACGTCTGCACAGAGACCCCAAAAACACACAGCCTGTCAGTATCCCCGGGAGGCCAGGGAGTGGGGAGCCACAGACAAGTCTTGATCCAGCAAGTGAGTGACTCCTTGAGGTGTGCAGGGAAAGCCAGACCCCTCCCTGGGAGGAAATGGATACAGCTCCCACTTGGCACAACCCCACAGAGCAGCTCTTGTTTACACCCTGGAGGTGGGGGCGGAAATAACAATAATAGTAGCTGAAGTTCATTAAGCACTGGCAAGTGCCAGGCAGCCACCCTGGGACGTCAAATTATCCCCAGTTCCAGATGAGCGCACAGAGGCTCAGAGAGGGAAAGTGACTTGCCCAAGGTCACACAGCCAGGGAGTGGAGGAGCCCCGCTGGAACTCCGGGCAGGACAACTTCCAGAGTCCCGGCTCTCAACCAGCCCCCCACCCCACCCCCTGCAGTTCAGACCACCCCCTATCCCCCCAGTCACACACAGTTCTGTGCCTGCAAAATCCAGACAAGCCGAGGCGCGGGCACAGAGAAGAGCGGACAGACAGACGCAATCGCATTCTCAGACGCGCACAGTCAGACCTCTCAATGACACTCGCACTCAGGCCACCCTGTCACGGTGGCACCCGTTCGCTGGGCACCCCCAAAACAGACCAGCCACACCGCCGGCCCGGGCTCGGGTACGTTTCCGCCCGCCGGCCCCGCTCACCTCGTACCCCGCGGCCCGAGCGCCGGGCGCCTCCAGCAACAACAAAAGTAGGAAGGGGAGAGGCCGGAGCGGCGGCCGCGGCGGGCGGGAACTCGTCGGGGGCCCCGCTGCGCCCGGGCCGCCGCCGGCGCGGACCCTCTCAGCCCACGCGTCCGCGCCCATCGCTGCGCCGCCGACTCTCGGGGCTTCCCGGTCCCGCCGAAGCGGGACGAAGGCCCCGCCCCCCGAACCCGGTCTGGCCAATCAGCGCCGGCGGGGGCGGGGCCGGGCGGGCCGGCGCGTCACGAGAGCCGGACCGTGGCCCTGGGGGCGCTGACTTGACCAAAGACTCCGGCTCCTCCTTGGCGTCTCAGAGCGCCCGTGTGTCCCCAAGGGACAGGGATCTCAGATTGTCCTACGGGTGCCCGGGTTGCCTGGCCGGGGGAAGGAGCGGTGCATGGGATCCTGGGGTGTCCCGTCCACCTTCAGGACTGGGGGCCGGGAGGGCCCGGGCTTGGCTGGAAGCAGGGCTTGACGGTGGCCTGCCCTGCACTGTGGGGACTGGGGTAGCTAAGCAAAGGAATTGCCTGTGGAGTGCTGGGGAGAGGAGCACTGGCTGGGAGGGTTCCCAGGGCACTACTTTCAGAATCTCTGCCCCCGGGGGTGAGATTCAGCTAGGGAGGGTGGGTGATGGGTGGATTAGGAGGGGCCTGAGCCTTTCTCTTGCCTTTCCCAATTCCAACCAGCCCATTCAGCCATTATCTCATTTCTCTGATAAGGAAAGCAAAGCTCAGCTTCCTCAGATCAGCAGTGCCTTCTGCTCGGTTGCCCAAGGGCAGAGTCACTGCCTTCAGGCAGGAGGCCCCTGAAACAAGCAAATAACCCCGGGGCCCCACCCCAGGTCTGACTGAGTGGAGGTCCTGGAGATCTTCCACACCGGGAGGGGCACCCCCAATGCACCAAAAGGAGGTCGCAGAGGAGAGTCAAAGTGAAAAACTTTATTAACGGTTTCAACAAGAAAACAGGCAGAAGCACCTAGAAACGTGGACAGCTCCTTCAGCAGCAGGCCGGGGGGAGGAGGAGGCGGGAGGGGGTAGGCCTACCAAGTTACCCTCTGTGCCTCCGTAAAAGTGGGGGCCAGGCAAAGGGCCAGGTTCCCTCCATTCAGCTGGGACCCCGAGGCCCTCCTCACCCAGGGAAGCCCATGACAGCAGCTGAGGGCAGGATGCTGAGCAGCCAAAGGCCAAGCCTGGGGAAAGGGGGCTATATGGCGGCCGGGATGGGACCCAGCTGGCCTGGCATCACCAAGGGGGCGTCATGGGCTGCGGGTTCTGCAGATAGGACATCACCACTGCAGAGATGGACAGCCTGAGATGGGAGAGACGTGTCAGTCGGGGTCCAGGACGGGCAGGCCTGGGCCCCCCACCTCCACTACTCAGGAGACCCTCCTTTTCTAGGCCCCGGCTCACATGAAGCTACTCATCATCTGCTTGGTGTCCTCTGAGCTCCGGGAGTTGGCAAAGCTGATGAAGGAGCAGTAGACGGCGACCCAAGCACACCACTTCAGCTGGGGGGGGGGGGGTAGGTGATGGGTGGATTAGATGGGCGAGTGGCTCCCCAGTGTGCCCTGCAAGCCTTAGGCCCAGGCCCCCTGAAACCAGTTCCAACCCCGATTCCCGCTGGCACAGCTCAGGCCCTGCCTCCTCCCCCAGTCTCCCAAGTCCCACCCCCTCATAGCCTATTCCAGGTATCCCATTTCAGATCTATTCCGGGTCCTGCGTCTCTGGCCCCACGATGTCCTCCCTCAGGCCCAAGAAGACTGGCCTCTGACATTGTCCATCATGCTAAGGACCTCGCCCTTTCTCCATCTGCCCCTCCAAGTTGTTTCAAAATCTGGTCCAGGCTCAGACCCACCTCCGACTTACCCACTCTGGCCCCGCCCTCGGGATGCTCCTTCGGCTCCGGCTTTCTGATCCCGGCGTCACCCCGGCCCCACCCCTGGAGCAGTTCAAACCCTGATCTTCCTATCGCCCCCTCATTGCCCCGCGGACCTGCTACATCCCACCGTCTGGCCCCCTGGCTCTCAGGCCGGACCCCGCCCCCGGCCAAGCTCAGGCCCCGCCCCTCGGCCCTGCCACGCCGCGAACCCGCCCCCCCGGCCTCCTCCTCAGACTCAGCCCGCCCACCTTAAGCATGAGGCCGCACATGCTGAAGATCATGCCGAGGAGGTTCATGTAGTCCGGCGTCGGGTCGTCCAAGGCCGGGTTACACTCGCTCGGCGGGGGCTTGTACCTGCGGCGGGCTCGAGGGTCAGGGACGCCCAAGTCCCACCCACCCCCCACGTCCGAGCCCCGTTGCCATGACGCTGGGGTTCCTCACCTCAGCACCTTGTTCGGCCTCCGTGGGTCCGACATATTGTTCGTGGACATAGCCGACAGAAGTCCAGGTCGCGCCTCTTCCGCCGTGGAGGCGACGACTTCCGGCGAGAAAGCGGAGGGCGGCTTTTAGAGTAACACCCGCAGCGTTGCACTTCCGGTCGTCGCGGCGGGGTCCGGGGGGACCCCCAAGCAAGAGGACGAAGTTTTAGAAGAGACCCAAAGGCTCCCTGAAAACAGGAAGTGGGGGAAATATCTGGAAGCGGGCTTCAGTATTCCCGGCACGATCTCGAAAAAGAGGAAATTTGAACCCGGAAGTGAGAAACAGGAAGTAGGCCTTGGGGGGACAATAATAAGGTGACACCCGAGCGTGGTTTCCGAGAGCTCGAAAGCCTCAGGACGTGCCGACATAAGGCGGTGAGGAAGGGGAGTCGGAGTCATGGCCTTTCCTGAGCCGAAGCCGCGGGCCCCCGAGCTGCCGCAGAAGCGGCTGAGGACGCTGGACTGCGGGCAGGGGGCGGTGCGAGCCGTGCGGTTTAATGGTGAGCGCCCTCGTTTCGTTCTGGGTCCTCCTCCCGCCGCCTGAGGTCGCGGCCCGGTCACCCCCGCCTGGTGTTCCCCAGTGGATGGCAATTACTGCCTGACGTGCGGCAGCGATAAGACCCTGAAGCTGTGGAACCCGCTGCGAGGGACGCTGCTGCGGACGTACAGCGGCCACGGCTACGAAGTGCTGGACGCGGCCGGGTGAGCCGGGGGCGAGGCCGACATCGGGGCGCTGGGGCTGGGGGCCGAGACCGACGCTGACCTTCCATCCCCGCCCTTCCTTCCAGCTCCTTTGACAACAGCAATCTCTGCTCCGGCGGCGGGGACAAGGCCGTGGTGCTGTGGGACGTGGCGTCAGGACAGGTCGTGCGCAAATTCCGGGGCCACGCGGGGGTGAGTGCGAGCCAGGTGGCCCTCACTGGAGCGGGGGGTGGCCGAAGGGAGCCACATCAATGCAAAAGTGACAAGGACAAACCTGCTCCTGTTCCTTGTGGCAGGCACTCGCCAAGCCCAGCCCAGCCCTTGCCGTTCCCCAGAAGCTTTTTGTCGCCCCTGCCCTTAGCCTTTGCCCTTGCTTTTACCTGTTCTGGGAACCCTGCCTATATCCCTGTCCCAGTCTTCCAAAGCCTAGCCCCTTTTGAGCAGCATTTCCTGTTTCCCAGAAGGTGAACACGGTGCAGTTTAACGAAGAGGCCACGATGATTCTGTCCGGTGAGTCTAGGGCCAACACAGGGGGACCAGGGTGCTCTCCCCATCCCACCAAACTTGACTTCAGCTTCACACCGGCCTCACAGGCTCTATCGATTCCAGCATCCGCTGCTGGGACTGCCGCTCTCGGAAGCACGAGCCAGTGCAGACGCTGGACGAGGCCAGGGACGGCATATCCAGTGTGAAGGTGTCAGACCATGAGGTCCTGGCAGGGTGAGCAGAGCCAGGAGCTCGCCCCTCCCTAGGTGCCGTGGGAATCACAGCTGCCTCTACGCTGAGATTAAAGTCTAGTCCTGGCAAGGCCCTGCCAGGTCTGGCACCTGCTGACCCCTCGATTTTTATTCATTTGCCAGCCTCAAAATTCTACTTATGAATTCAATTCATTTCAACCCAATGACAGTGACCGAGGGTTTTCCATGGCTTGCCCCGCACAGGACCCCCCCAGGTCAGCAGTGAAGGGTGCACAGAAGAGTAGACCAGCCTCACCATTAGGGCCCTTGGTGGGGAGGTGGGGGGCAGGGACACCCAGGCCTGGAGTTATTGGGCCCAGTTCACATTTCAGCTGGATTCACTGTCTCCTGCAGCTCTGTAGATGGCCGGGTGAGGCGTTATGACCTGAGGATGGGACAGCTCTTCTCAGACTACGTGGGCAGTGAGTGTGGCCCGGGGTGGAGCAACGGGCAGGGCAGGGCACACAGAGACAGCAGAAGGGGCCCCAGCTTCATGTGCCTCCCTCCCTTCCCCCCAGGTGCCATCACCTGCATCTGCTTCAGCCGGGACGGACAGTGCACCCTGGTGTCCAGCCTGGACTCCACGTTGCGGCTTCTAGACAAAGACACGGGGGAGTTGCTGGGCGAGTGAGTCCCCGGGGTCGTGGGATACCGCCCCCTCCACCCTGACCGGTGAGGCCCAAGTCCCCCTGACCCTGCCGTCTGCAGGTACACTGGCCATAAGAACCAGGAGTACAAGCTGGACTGCTGCCTGAGCGAGCGGGACACACACGTGGTCAGCTGCTCTGAGGACGGGCAGGTCTTCTTCTGGGACCTGGTGGAGGTGAGCCCCACCCCACCCCACCCCCTCCACCACACACATACTCTCTCTGCAGCCCAAATGCCACAGGCCTTTACCCTGGTCACTCCCAGGCCTGAAGAAGGGAGTGGGTGTTCCAACTGGGGTCTTGAAGGATGAGTAAGAAGACGGGTGGGGAGGATGTTCCAGACAGGGAACAGCATATGCAAAGGCTTGGAGGGGGATACAGTGGTCAGGAGATGCAGTCAGCCCTCATTATTCAGGGACTCCATATCTGCAGTCACCTACTTGCTAAAATTTATTTGTAACCCCAAAATCAATGTTCGTAGAGCTTTGGCAGTCATTCGCAGACATGCACAGAATGGCAAAAAATCAGAGCCGCCCAACACGCATGTTCCCAACTAAGATGGAACAAGGAAACACTCCATCTGCTTGCTTCAGCTCTCATTCTGTAAACAAGCGTCCTTTTTCTGGTAGATTTAGTGCCGCACTTACTGCATTTTTGTGCTTTTTGTTGCTGATTTCGCTGTTTAAAACGGCCCCCTAAGCATAGCACCAGGAGACTGGGATGTGCCTTATGGAGAAAATACAGGTGTTAGATCAGCTTTTTCTAGGCTAAGTTCTATATAGTGTTGGCCGTGAGTTCCGTGCTAGGGATTTCACAACGTATGTTTTAAATAAGGTTTCCTTAAACAGAAACACAAGTAAAGCAAGTTACATAGCGGTCAGTTGATGGAAGTGTGACCAGAAGCTGGCAGGAAGCTAACCCTGCCCTGCCCCTGGGAGCCGTGGGCATTTGCCCGTTTGTTGTTCACGGCAGCTTTATAGGACAGAACTACCATGAATAACTAGAATCAGCTGTACAAGTTCTTCAGGATGGCAGGAGCGGCAGGAACAGCAGGGTCGAGATCAGACAGGGCCTCAGATGCCAGGCTCAGGGCTCCCCGTGGGTGAGGGGGAGCCGAGGGGGACATCTGACCCTGGGCCAGACGGGACCGTAGTTGTCCAGGAAACCTGAACTGTGTCTGAGCAACCCCACAGGTTCCAGCCCTTGAGGATTCCCAGTCTGAAGGGGGAGGCAGGCTGGGCACGGACCGTCCTGGTTCAGTGGGGGTGAGGGCCAGGGAGCTCACGGAAGGAGACATTGGGGCCAGGGCTCACCTGGGACAGTCAAGTCTCCGGGAGGGTAGAGGGAGGGTAGAGAGGAGGGTGCAGATGTCCCACCTGCTTGTCATGGGCCCTGTAGACTTGAAGTCCTCTGGAGGAGAGGGACGTTTTCGAGGTAGAAAGGGGAACCGTGGCTCACTTGAGGAAACATGTAACATCCTGCCGTGGCTGTAGGGTGATGAGACAGGCTAGGGTCACTGGGGCTGCAGAGCAGGCTGGTTGGGGTGGACAGCGCCAGGGAGACGGGGACGCTGGGAGCAGGCCACAGTGGGCTCTGAGCAGGGTGGGGACTGGAAAGGGGAACAGAAGTGGTCTCTGGACATGTCCTAAAGGCAGAGCCAACAGGAGTCACTGAGAGGGATGTGAGGTGAGAGGAAAAACAAAGCCCCCCGAGGTGTTTGTCCTGAGCCCCTGGTAGCGTGGGGCGATGGAGGGGCTGGACCAGATGGACTGGGTGTGTTGGTTTGCTAACGCTGATGAAATACAATGCAGCAGAAATGGGTTGGCTTTTACAAGGGGGATTTGTTAACTTACAAGCTTATAGTTCCGAAGCGTGAGAATGTCCAAATTGAGGCATCGTCAGATGACATCCAGGCTTCTCGTCACGTGGGAGGCACACAGCCAGCATCTGCTAGTTCTCTCCCTGGGTTTTGTTGCTTTCTGCCTCTGGCTTCGGTGGCTACCTCTCCGTTTTCTGTGTGTCCTCTCTCACTGCCTCTGAAGACTTTTTTCTGTGTTTTATTCTCTTATAAAGGACTCCAGTAAGAGGATTTAATCCACCTTGAATGGGTTGGGTCACATCTCAGTTGAAGTAACAAAACCAAAAGTTCCCATCCACAGGAGGTCTGCACCCATAGGGATGGATTAAAAGAACATGATTTTTGGGGGTACATACAGCTTCAAACGAGCACACTGAGTTGGCGGTGTTCGGAGTGACCGGACTTGGGGCCAGGCGGTGGGGAGAGGGACGCCTGGGAACCTGCCCACTGATAATGTTCCCGCTTGCTTGTCCCACAGGGTGCCCTGGCGCTGGCCCTGCCCGTGGGTTCCGGGGTGGTGCAGTCGCTGGCCTTCCACCCCACCGAGCCCTGCCTGCTGACCGCCATGGGGGGCAGCGTCCAGTGCTGGCGGGAAGAGGCCTACGAGGCTGAGGGCGGAGCAGGCTGACGTGGGGGGCACCCCAAGGACAGAGAGACACTCAAAGGCCAGCAAGGACTGTTTATTCCAGAGACGCTGCTGGCTGAGGAGGAGAGGAAGGGGTTTCCACTCTAATAAATAGAGGAGGGGGCCAGCCTCTCACGGCCACGGCCCTTCAGTCCTCGTTTTTCTCTGGTGTAAAGGCGTCTACCTTCCGCGCAAAGGTTTCGGCCACGAGCAGAGGGAAGACAAGGGAGGCATCAGCATAGACCTGCGGGGGAGGCGGGGGGCCTGGTGAGCCTGCGGTCCACACCCGCAGCCCTGTCCCCACCCGCCTGCCGGCCCTCACCTTGACCGGCTGCGCGTCCACCCGGATCTTGCCCCAGGAGACGGCTTCGTCCGGCCGGGCACCGGAATCGGAGCCATCGAACTCCTGGGCCGTGTTGATGTAGACGGCGTAGTCAGCCCCGTTCCGCTGTGGGGAGGGCCGGGAGAGGCTGGGTCAGTCACAGGAGATGGATGGGCAGACAGACACGGAGGCAGGGGCAGGGCACCCACGGCCAGAGCCAGCAGAGCACAGAGGGCCGGTGGGCACACGGCCGAGGGCGTATCCCACCGCCATGCCCCAGCACAGATGAAGGGACGCAGGGGCTGCTGGGCAGGTGGTGGGGGGCGCTGCCCCATACCCACCTGGGACCAGGTGTCAACAGGTCCACAAAAGCTGCCACCAGCCCTGTCTTTGGAACATCTGCAAATCCCACATCTCAGCTCCCCAGCTCCCACCCTCTACCCCCCACAGCAGCCGGAGGGCGACTGTGAACTCCCAAGTCAGGTCACGTCCCTCCTCTGCTTGGAGACCTCCATGGCTCCCACTTTCTTCAGAGTCAAAGCCTGAGTCCTGCTCGTGGAACCCGAGGCCCCACACCACCTGCCCCGTCGCCTCCCCACACTCTCCCTCCTCCTGGCTGCCTCAGGGCCTTTGCACTGGCTGTTCCCTATGCCAGACAACCACATGGCTCACGGGAGGCACCTCCCAGAAGGGCCCCCCTCACGCACCCCTTTCTCTTGCTGCCCTGTCCCAGCTCCCTATTTCCTCCACAAGGACTTCAGTCTCAAGAGGGCAAGGCAAGGTCCTTCCAGTCCAGCCCACCCCCGCCGCCTCCCCCAATGCAGCAGAAGGGATGGGCCCTGCCCCAGCGCCCTCACCATGAGGTTGGCGTTGGCGATGTGGTGCTTGACCAGGCCCCCGCCCAGGAGGATCATCCCAGAGCGCTTGGCAAAGATGGCCTGGGTGTTGATGAGCCTCAGGTCTGGGAAGTAAGGGGCGGCCGTCAGGCTGTGAGCCCGGCCAGCCGCCTCCCCGTCCCCCTGCCGCAGCCCCAGCCCTCACTCACCCTCCACGATGTCCAGGACCAGGCCCGGGTTCTTGTAGGAGTGGAAGAAGATCATGTCTCCCAGCGAGCCGTCCGTGAGTGCCGGGCTAAACACGGGGATGTGGTTCTGGGAGAGGGCAGGGCGGGACAGGGGTTGGAGCCCCCAGCCCAGAGCGGGGGCCACGTTCCTCTCCCAGGTTCATCCCTTCCTCTCTGCAGGGGCAGGGGCCACAACTCCTCTGGGCTCAGATCCCTCAGGCATTAACACGAGGACAGTAACAGTCTCCCTCATCATAGATTGGAAGGTGCCCATGAAACAAACCACCCGAGACGCTTAGGACAGCACCTGGTACCTAAGAGGCAGTAGCACGTGGTGTTCTCCTGGCCTCTGGGGGCCACGGATCCTCAGGCAGCCCCAGGGGTCTTACTAAGCACTATCCAGACATCAGTTAAACCCCCAGGTGCTCCCAGGCAACCCAGGAAAACCAGGACACCAGCCCCACTCAATAGCTGTGTGATCTCAAACACAATTACTTAACCTCTCTGTGTCGGCAGCGCCTCACCTCAAAATGAGGGTGCCAACCCCCCAGGAGGCTGTGGAGAGGAGAAGAGCCAACGTGGGCCTAGGGATGGGTTGCTGCTGTGCCCCCCTACCCAGCCCCTCACCTTCTGGGCCCAGTAATACACCGACTCCGGGTTGTTGATCTCCTTGCCAAGCCGGGCAATCATCTTCGAAGGCGTCCACTTCATGCCCTAAAAGGGGACGAGGGTGAGCCCATGCCTCCCCAGGCTCCCACTGTGCCCACTCCCCCCAGGCGGCCCCGGCCCCACCTCCGTGTTCTGCTCCAGCACCATCTGGTCCAAAATGGGCATCAGCCAGTCCTCAAACTTGCAGTAATTGTCATTGGGCACCAGCAGGTTCCCAATCCTGGAGGCAGGAGGAGGTGGGCATCAGGCCCTGGGACCCTGGGCCCAGCCCCCCTGGGACTCCCAGCACCCCCACCCGACCCCACCTGTTGATCCCGTTCTCCCGCAGCTCCTTCCCTCTAAGGCTGAACTCGCCCAGGTACGTGGGTGCCAGGCACTTGATGAAGTCCTCCTCCACACCCCCAGCCGTGGTCACCAGGACGTCCACCTGCGGCCAGAAGGAGCAAGGTTGGCCCAGGGAGGAGATCCCTGCCCTCAGCCCCAGCAGGGTCTCCAAACCCTACACCTTCACCCCGTGACCCTTAGGGGAGCAGCAGCTGCTGCAAAACCAACTGCATCCTGTCCCTCTGCTTAGAACCGACCCATCTCACTTAAACTGTCGATGATCGTTTGGCCCGCGGAGGCTCAGAGGCGCCAAGGCCCCAGCCCTGCCGGGTCCCCACCATGTTATGCTGCACGAGGTAGCGGATGGTCTCGCGGATGCCCGAGCTGATGAGGTTGGACGTGTAGCCCAGGAAAATGGTGCAGCCGGTGAGCGGGCGGCGGCTCTGGGTCAGGTCGGCGTGATGGTCCTCGTCCTCCGACAGCGGCTCCAGCTTCTTCTCGATCTGGGTATAGGGTCCCAGGTGGGTTCCAGAGGCAGACCCCGCCCCCAAGGCCCCGCCCGCTCTACCTGGTGCCAGGCCCCGCCCCCTTCCCGGCCTGGACCTCAGGGCAAGAGTTCAGGCTCTGCCTCCTTTTCATCAACTTTGCAGGCCCAGCCCCCAACGAAACTCCCGCCCAGGATAGGCCCCGCCTCCCTCCACCGATTGGACCGTCCCGTCGGAGGGCACGCCCCACCCAGCCCACAGGAAGTCCCGCCCCCTCCCACGTGCAGCCTGGGTCCCACTGCAGACCACGCCCCCCCACGGTCCCGGAAGTCCCGCCCCAGGCCTCACCATGGCGTTGACTTGCTGCACCGCGCGCCCGAAGTTGGTGGCCTGGAAGCCCGTGGTGCCGAAGGCTTCCAGCAGCGCGCGGTAGTCCACGCCGCGGTTGAAGTCGTAGCCCCGGACCTGGGCGCTCTCGGGCGGCAGCGCCGAGCTGTGCTTCAGCACGGCAGCCAGCGCCGCCGCGGGCGCCCCTCCTTCCAGGGGGCCCTCCATGCGCTAAGGCCGCGGTCCTAGGTCACGGCCGCCCCCAGCCGGGCCTCCGGCGGCCCTCACACGCGCTTTTCTGCCAGAGGGCAGGAAATGGGGCTCGGAAGGAGACCGGGGAGACGGACCGGAAGTGGCTCAGTCACATGCTTCTCCTTGGAGTCTAGGGAGCCGCCATGTATTTGCGGCTGTTCCGTAATACGGAAGCCGCGACGGAAGCCGCGACGGAAGCCGCGAGGAGTCTTTATTCCCTGGTTTGCGTGTTCTCGGCCTCCTAGGAATAGCTGCCTGCCTTTGCTGCCACCTGCTGGAGACCCGCCGTGTTGCGTGGTGCTTCCCCGTCCATTTCTTTTTCCTCCGGGAGAAAGGACAGCTGCTTAGGCGTCGCCTTTGGACAGGATTTGGGTCACCACGCAGAGTCAGATACAGTTTCCTGCCTCTGGATCTCACAGTGATCCCTGCTCACGTCCCCCACGTGCTACACAACCCTCTGCTCCTCCTTCCACCGGCAGCTGCACTGTCACCTCCTCTGGGAAGCCATCCCTGACTTTCCAGACTGGCCCAGGGATCTCCTCTGTCATCTCCACCATCACTCTACCCCCAAGGGAGACTGTAAGACCCTTGAGCATGGATCTGCATCTCACACATCCCCCTAAATGTGCGCAGGGTCCAGTCCAGAAGCCACCACCCCTATTCGCTGACCTGGGATGTGTGGAGACATATTATGCATTGGGCTCCGCACTGGGTGCTGTGGGTTTAGCAACAAACAGGATGTGGTCTCTGCCCTCATGGAGGACACAGTCTGAGAACTGACAGTGGTAAGTGCTATTCGGGATTTAAACAGGGTGATGTGTGAGAGTAATTGGGGTGATTGGTGACCTTAGACAGGTGGCTGGGAGGTGACGTTGAGCCAAAACCAGAAGGCGGAGAAAGATGCCACCACTCTGTGATGATCTGGGGGGAGGGCACCCCCCACACTGGGAGCGAGAACAGCCAGTGCAAAGCCCTGAGGCTGGCAGCCAGCCCACTTTATATTATGAACAGAACATCCTCCTTGTCCCCACTTAAATCTCAAACCCACTACATCCTTCCCCTTTCCACCTAATCCTGATCCTCCCACAATCTTCCGTGTCTCAGCAAATGCCCTCACCCTCCACTCCTCTCCTTGGCTAAAAACTAGGGAGTTGAACTTGAGGCTTTCCATTTTCTGACTTCCATCTACCAGCCCACCCACTAAGCTCTACCTTTAAAATAGGTCCCAGATCCAGGAACTTTTCTTCATCCCCGCGGCTTCCACACCGGGCTGCCTCCCCTCCAGTCCGTCTCCCAACAGCAGCCAGAGATCTCTTCTTCAACCGTAAATCACATGCATCGTTCCTCATTAAAAACCCTCTAAGGGGGCTTCTCCTTGGAGTAAACTCCAGAGCACTGCTGAACTGCCCCCAACACCTGCCAACTCCCCCTCGCTCCTTTCTCCGCAGCTACCTCAGCCTCCAGGCATCCCTGGAACCCGCCAGCCTCTCTCTTGCTCCGCAGCTACCCCTTCGGGTTCCAGCTCAAATGTCACCTCCTCCAAGAAGCCTGCCCTGATCACTCCCCCTCACCCTCACCTTGCTTTTGTCTCCATTATCACGTGTATTTTATTTGCTTGTTGTCTGTCCCTCTCCAACTAGACTGGCAGTTCCATGAGGGCAGGATTTTGTCCGTTTCGCCTCCTGCTCTTTGAGCAGCACCAGGCACCAACTGGGACCTCGGCAAGTATGCTGAATGAAAGAATGAATGGGTGGATGGATGAACACAAGGGCGTCAGGGTGGTCAGTGAAGAAGGAGAGGGACAGGTTGGCAGGAAATGAATTCAGAGACAGCAGAAGGGGCCTGCCTCGTGCAGCGAAGACGGTGAAAATCATTCTAAGGGGCAGGGAAACCTTGGGAGAGTTTTCAACAGGATCGAGAGCCTCTGAGGTATTTTTTAGCAGATCCCCACTGGCCTTGAAGAGGACCGAGGAAGGGATGTGGAGAGGGCGGGCGGGGACAGGGACCAGGGCCGAGTCAACTGTGCAGGTCCAGGAAGACAGAGGCGGACGGGACCAGGGGACAGACAGAAGTGAGCAGATGCGGAATCCAATTTGAAGGGTGCTCTGATGGCACGCGAGAAGGGATTTGGTGTGGGGTAACAGGAAAGAGGGGCGGCGAAGGACTTGGAGATTTGGCCCTGAGTGGTCAAGTGGAAGGTGGTGAACTTTAACTTGGGGGGCACAAGGTTTGGGGGGAGAGATAATAGAGGGTCTTGTTCAGCTGAATTAGACGCCGCCCCAAGGAAGGAGGCAGATCCTCGGGGTCTGCAGCTCAGGGGAGGGCTGGGAAGGGGACAGGGGAAGCATCTCTCTAGGATGGAGTCATTTATCCCCAAGGTGTAGGGGGTGGCAGAGGCTGGTTGGGGACAGGCCAACAAGGGGTCAAACAGGCCATTGGGTGGCCAGCCCCCCACCCCCAAGCCCTGCAGTGCCCCCACCAAGCCCCACTCAGCCTGCAGGGCTCCCATGCCCCAGGGACCCAGGTGACACATGACACCAGGGCCGCAGCCAGGGCCTCCTGGGGCAGGGACCCCCTCGGCCCGGGCAGCAGCTGCTGCTGCCACTGCTGCTCTCTCAGTGACATTTCACTCCCTGGTGGGGGAGCCTCCCGGCTTCCAAGTCTCTGCAGGGTGTGGGGGGAACGAGGGGGGCTTGGAGAGGCCAGGCCGGGTGGGGGCGGCGGGGAGCCAGAGCGGGGCTGGCGGTGGATGGGACGGTCACATCGGCCGGAGTCCTCAGCCGAGGTACAGTGGCCTTTGGGGGAGGTCGGGGAGCTGCCCCCCACAATACCCAGGGGCTCAAGGGCGGCCTGGGGCTCGGGGTCTGGGGTCAGCCCCCACCCAGCTCACCCCTACCCCCCAGATGTCCGGCAAAGTGGCCCTTGGCAGTGACATCGGGCAGGCCCGCCGGGCCGTGGAGCAGCTGCGCATGGAGGTGGGCCTGGAGCGCGTGAAGGTGAGGGCCGGGCAGGTGGATGAGGCGGGCTCGGGGCGCACGGGTGAGCGCCCAGATGGGACTGACAGGTGGGGGTGCGGGGGGGGGCTCCCCCAGGTGTCCAAGGCGGCCGCCGAGCTGCTGCAGTTCTGCACGGAGCAGGCCAAGAGCGACCCCTTCCTCGTGGGCATCCCGGCCGCCACCAACCCCTTCAAGGAGAAGAGGCCCTGTGCCATCCTGTGACCCACGGCCCCAATAAACAAAGTGACCGTTCCTGGGGTGTGGCTGGGCCCGGGGAGGTGGGGGGTGGCCTCGCAGCAGGTGGGGGGGACAGGCTGGCGGCACTGGCCCAGGTCTCTCCCTCGCCCTCCCCTGGGGTCCCCAGCACTGACACACATCACCCCTGCAGAGGGGTGACCCTAGAAGCAGGTCCCCCCCACACACGCACACGCACAGCAGTTAGTGTAATGGAAACACGCCCAGGGCCGCCTCCAGCCCCAAGCACCCCGCACCCGCTCCCCAGATCGCTTCATGACACACACAGGGACACCCCTGTGTCCCCCCAGCCCGCACAGACCCTGGCAGAGCCCCCCAGGCTCCCCAAGCCACCAGGCCCAGCCCCCGGAACATTCCATCACGTTTATTCTTTCTTGGTTCACGACTTCGCCACAGTGGAGGCGGGAACGGCGGGGACAGCCAAGTCACCACACAGACAGGGCCCGAGGGTGGAGAGCGGCTCGCCGATGGGGCCCGGACCCCGACCTCACCCCCGAGCCCGGGCCAGCCCGGGGCCCCCTGCCCGACCACGGCCCAGACGCCCTGGCGCCCCAGGCCCCGGGCTGGGGGTGGGGGGCTGGAGCAGAGCTAGCACCAGCGTGGGGGAAACGCCCCCCGAGAACGGAGTCCTCCAAGACCAGAGTCCAGCTCCGAGACCACCCTCAGGCCTGCAGCCTCCAGACCTCCAGCGACAGGCCCCCGGAGGCGGCCACCACCAGGTTGCCCTCGGCACAGATCTGGGGGGACAGGGACGTCAGGGGGGTCGGGGGTGCTCTGGGCGGGCCCGCAGCGGGGGTCGGGAGGGGGCGCCTTACCCCGTTCACCACGTCGTGGTGGCTGCGGGTGCAGATGGTCCGCGGGGGGTCTGTGGGCAGGTGCACCTGGCAGAGGGCGAGGGGCAAAGGTCAGGAGGTGGCCTGGCGGGGCGTGGGGGGTCCCCGAGGCAGGGGCCGGGCCGGGGCCTCACCCGGATGCTCTTGTCCGTGGACGTGGTGTACAAGGCCCCCAGCGAGTGCTGGATGCCTGTGATCTGCGACCTGTGGCCCACGTCGAAGGACTGCGGGGAGGGGGCAGGCACACGGGGACACTCAGGGGTGACTCTCCCCTAACAGCCTCTACCCCTGCCCCCAGCCCTGGCAGGCAGGCGGAGGGCCGGGGGACACCGGGGCGCGGCTCTCCCACCCCACCCGGCCGGCAGATGGGAGACGGGGGGGAGGGGGTCGCCTGCACCCGGACGAGCTGGAAGCGGCCATGGCGGTTGGCGAAGACGTGCAGCAGGCCGTGGTTGTCGCCGGCCCAGAGCTGTGGCTCCTGATAGGACATGCACAGCAGGTAGGAGTCGAGCTGCGGAGGGACCCAGAGCGCTCAGGGGACCGGTCCCCCCGCCCCCAGCCCCACCAGCACCCCCGGGGGCGGGCGCCACCTGCAGCCGCTGCAGGACGCCGTTGGCGCGGCGGTCAAAGACCACGAGGGTGCGGTCCTCGCTGCCCGAGATGATGTGGCGGTCGTCGGCCAGCAGCGCCAGCACCGCGCTGGAGTGCAGCCGCCGGCTCTGGAGCAGCGAGGGGCCGGCTTGGGGGCGGCCGAGGGGGGCGGGCGCGTCAGAGGCCCGAGGGGACCCCCCCCCCCGCCCGCCCCGTCACTCGGGGTCTGCTCTGCCGCCCCTCCCCCCACCGCGGGGGTCCAGCACCCCCCCCCGCCTCTGCCACCCCATCTCCCAGCCCACCTCCCCCCACTGTGCCCACCCCCACCCCCGCCTGCCGCTCCCCACCTCCCCCCACCATGTCCCAGCCCACCTCCCCCCACCTCCAATCCCAGCCGCCGCGTCCTTGGCAAGTCCCAGCTAAAAGCCCCCTCCCCTGCGTCTATGTCTGCCCGGGACCCCCCCCCCCCCACGCACACACACCCCCAGCTCTGCCTGGAAGCGCACCCCCCAACCCCCCCGTTCCCCAAGCTAAGGATGAACAGATAAATAAACAACAGAAAAGGCTTCTCTGCCAGGCGGGCGTTTTCTGGAAACTACTTTGCTAATCCACCGGGTGCCCGCACGAGGCTGAGGCTGTAGTTCTTGTCTCCCATTAGCTCTGAGGGGGCTGGTGTTGATGTTATCCCCCCGATTTTACAAATGAGGACACTGAGGCACGGGCCTGTCTGGGTCCCCCTCCCACTCCCACGCAGCCCGGAGGGGACAGCACTCAACCCCTGGCTGTCCCACCTCCCTTGGGGCTCGGGTTCAGGGGCTCCTCCTCTGGGGACCCTCTCTGTCCCCTACCCCTTGGGGCACCCCCAGTCCCCAGTGCTGTTTGTCACCCCGACCAGGTCGGGAGGCCCAGGAACATCCCCTCCCCCCCCACTCCCCGCTGGGCCCCTGGAGCCCCCGGCCCACCTCTGGGATCGTACACGGTCACCTTCTTGTCATAAGTGCCCGTGACGAGGATGTCGGGCCGATAGGAGAGGCACAGCACGGCCGCCTTGCCCCTGGGGACACATGGACCACCGGGATGGGGCTGTGGCCCACGGGGCCTGGCTACCCCAGCCCCCCTGCCCACGACCCCTCACACTTGATCTCGCCGAACTGCTGCCCGTCGGCCGCCATGTCCCAGAGCTTCACCGTGCTGTCCCAGGAGCCGGAGCACACGCGGTGGTCCTGGGCCGCCAGTGACCACACCCAGCCCTGAGGGACAGGGACACAGGGTCACACGCAGACTGAACCCCAGGGGAGACAATGCCGGGCTGTCCCTGCTTCTGCAGAGGAGGTTCACAGATGTCACCAGGCCTGGGGGCTGGGGGGGCCGTCTGACTTCAGAGCCCCTGACATGGGCACCCCCACCCAACATTTTAAAGTCAAGTCCTGTGGCGTTGCAGGGGCCACGTGACAATGTGATTAAGCCTGGGGCTCCCACTCCATGACCGGGGCAAACAGCACCCCCTGCCTCAGTTTCTCCATCTGCAAAATAGACATAAGAACAGCCTTGCTTTTGCAGCTGATAGGCACAGAGCGCTGGCCACTGACTGACTTCTCACAAGCCGGTCCCTCCAAGGAGGATGTGGAAAGAGGCTCATTTTACAGATAAGGAAACTGGCACAGACAGGTTGAGCATTTCACCCACGCTCACACAGCCAGGAAGTAGCAGAGCGGGGATTTGAACGCAGGCAGCCTGGCCTGGAGCCCGAGCCTGGGCCACCTCCACAAGATGACAATCAAGCTCGGGACTGTCTTGATTTCTAAGAGCAGGCTCTCAAGGCATAACTGACGTCTCTAAGCACGTACTGTGTGTCTGAGCCTGAGCAAAGCTCTTGGTCTATTTGTCCTCATTTATCCTTGTCATAACTGCCCATTGGACAGAAATAGAAACTGAGGCCCAGGAAGTCACCCGTCTCCCTGAGGTCACCCCAACAATAGCAGGGTCATGATAAGTCAGCAATGGCTGGCACCAAAACCCCGTGCCCTTTACCCCTCTCCCTGGGCATCCTACGGTGGACCTCATGCCTTCCAGGCCCGTCTCGCCCCTCACCTCGTGGGTGCCGTTTTGCTGGGTGCCCAGGGCCTTGACCAGCACGCGGCCAGGCTCTGCCCCCAGCCGCCGCAGGTCCCACAGGTTGACGTTGCGATCCCGGGAGCCCGACAGACAGAGCGCCCCGCCCTGGGAGGGGAGCGAGGTGATGTTGTCAGGGGCTACCCTGGCCCGGCCCCCTTGCCCCCCGCCCACCCACCTGCCCAGCCTCACCTGCAGCAGAAGCACCGAGTCAATGGACGCAAAGTGCCCGTTGGCCAGGCAGAAGTACTCAGCCCAGCGCCCGTCCTCTGCCCACCGTGCCAGGTGCTGCTCCAGCTCGATGCAGGCCGCTGGCCAGTCGAAGTTTTCCTCTGTGGGGGACCAAGAGCAGGGGCCCTGGTGGGTGGAGACTCAGCCGCCCCACCCCTAGCTTCCAGGGAACCTGAGTCCCACCAGACTCAGACAGTTCCCCACCCGGACCCCTCATGCCACCCCAGGCAGACGCAGGTTCTGGACTGAGAACCACCTGCTCACTCCATCCCCAACCCCAGCAAGTCCAGAACTACTCCTCTCTCCAGTTTCTGCAAACTGGGGGGCTGGAACCTCATGAGTAGCCCATCTGGACCAGACCCAAGGAAGTGTTTTTCAAGCCAGTAGCTGTAAACTGGAGAACCTTGTCAAGGCGCAGAAGCCAAGCCCCAGATGCAGAGATCCAGTGTGATGGGGCCCAAGTATCCCTGTCTCTCAAATTGTAAGAGAGAGTGAGCCAGGGGGTGAGGTGGCTACACCTTTGACCCAGGATCCCCTCCCCTCTGCTCTGCAGAATCAAAGCTTCCAAGTCAGGACAATCACCTGTCCAACTTGTTAAACTCAGGTTGGGTGAAGGCCAGGGAAATCCAAGGCATCACTCTCTCAGGAACAAAATTATCAACTCAGGGTTCCCAAGCCATCTTATCAGCCCAGGGCTTGAGGATGTGTGGTTGCTGGTATTGGGATTCCAACTTCTAAACTCTGGCTTGGGTTCAAGGTTCGTAAACGCTAGACTCTGAGTCCCTGCCTCACTCCCCTCTGGGCTCCAGCCTCTAGGGGGTCAGAGGCTTTGGTGTCACCACTTGCTGCCTCAGTCACTAGGGTACACTAAAACCCCCACGACCTAGATGTCCACGGCCTGATATCTCGCCCCCACACCCGGCAGGTTTCCACGCCTCAGGCCTCCCAGAGGCTCAAGGGCTTTGGACAGCCAGGAAGCCTGCTCCAGGGGCTGTGACCCCAGCACCCCAAGTGCCCTCTCCTTCCCGTGGAGTCCCACCTAGGCAGGCGTCCCCGGCCCCGGGCGCGCGCACCTTCCACCACCGGGTAGGGCGCGCGCACGCGGCGCTGCGCACGTAACCTCCAGGTGACATGGTCACGCACGAGATCGCGCAGCGCGCGACACACGCGCGGCAGGACGTGGAGCACCAGGCGCGCATCCAGGTAGGCGCAGATCTCGAGCAGCAACTCCGGGGGGAGGCTCAGCAGGCCCGGGACACCCCCGGCCGGGACTCGGGACGCCGCGCGCGGCTCCAGAGCGCCGAGGGCCGCGGCGGGCGCGTGCGGCGGCGGCGGGGCGCACGGCGGCGGCAGCCCCGGCTTTGGCGGAGTGAGCACGCGAGCCACGTAGGCCTCGGCCTGTGCGTCGGGGTCGGGGCAGGGCTCCGGGTCCGAGTCGTCGTCCCAGGCGCGGGGATCGTCGCGCGGCCCTAGGGGCAGCTCCATGGCGGCCGGGTGGGCGCGGCCGGCCCAGCCCTGTCAGCCCGGGCGCGGCGTCCCGTCTCCTAGGCAGCGCGACGGCACTTCCGGCGCCGCCTGATGACGCTAAGGGCCGGCCGGAAATGGAAGGATTTGACGCCAAGGACCGCTAGCCATGGGTTTCTCGCTCTGGTAATGGAGATCCCTGATTCCTGTTTTTTTTTTTTTGGACAAGTGTCGCCGGTGGCGCTGACTCAGAAGGTCAGCCGACTTTTTAAAAATGCCGCTCTGAGGGAGGAATTAAGACGTTCCCAGGGAAAAGCCACCACTAGACCTGAGCCCCAAGAGATGCCCAGGGGAGTTGTGCACGTTGAAAGGCCTCTGGATACTTGACTGAAGCCACGTGAAGAAACAGTGGCCTCGGGTTAACGTGACATGGGTAAATATAAATACCAGGACATTGCGGTTTGGGCTTGTAACTCCACTTTTTACTTCCCACGGGATCTAAAAGGCAGATGCATAAATTGTAATGATAAATCAGTGGTTTTGGACTCATACTGAATAAATATGTAATTTGTGACAATAACTACATAAAGGGGGGCGGAGGGGTAGAGGAACATAGTGTATGAGTGCTACTGAGGTTCAGCTGTTATCGAAGCAAACGAGATTGTTATAGATTTAGGATGTTAAATTTAAGACCTGCGGTAACCACACACACAAAAAAAATCAGAATATGCAAACTCAAATAGACGGTTACAAGGGGTTGGGGAGCAGGGGCACTGAATGGGGAGTTAATGTAGAATGATTAGTTTCTGTTTGGGGTGAAGGGAAAGTTCTAATGGATGGCAGTGACGTTACTGCAACACTGATTTCACTGAATGGCATGCTTGGGAGGGGTTGGAATGGGAAGACTTTATGTTTCCACAATTCAAAATAAAAGAAAAACTAAAGAGATAAATGATAAATGCAGTACTTGATACTGGATGGGATCACTAGTGGAGGAGAAATGGTTCAAAAGGGCATCATTGGGACAGAAAGAAAAACCGGAATATTATTTTTGCAACTGTTTTGTACACTTGAAACTATTTCAGAATTAAAAAAGCAGCAAAAAACCCCGCAACTGTGTTGAAGGCCCTTTTTCCAAGACTGCTGTCTGACAGAAGTGATTTGAACTCCTGGTTCTTTCCTTTCAGAACCAGAAACATGCATTGTTACACTGCACACAGGCCTCAACGAAATTGCAGCTAGGAATTACCTAAACTCATGCTGATCAAAATAACGTCTCCTTTATTCCCTCTGCTAGACATCCTCCCCACATCCACGTGGCTCATTGCCCAGATGTCACCTCCCCCGAAAGCCCTCTGTAATGCTGCAGCCATTTCCCCGTGTGCTCTCTCCCTCTTTGTGCTGTAGTTTTCTCTGTGATACCACTGAGTTTTGTCTTGGTCTATTCCCTCCCATTAAAATGTACACATTATTTGTTGAATGAATGTTTGCTTGAGAACACAGACCTCCAGAACGTGCAAGCCAAAATGGGATCTTAAGGAGGGATGTGTTAGCATTTAAGTTTTCCCAAGTTTATGCTGATAATCCTTGGGCCATCCTGAGGTGGCAACAAGATGTTTCCCAAGGTTTGTAGGTCCCTAGAGCTGGAGCCATTTCTCGCCTACCTCAGTAACGATCAACATTCATGCGATGGAGCCTTTGGCAAACAGTTCTGAGGGGCCCAGTGATAGAGGTATGAAGATGACACTGCTGCGTGGCCTTGCTCCTGCCAGTTTGGCTCTTGAACCTGGGCTCCAGGACTGCAGGGTCCCTTGTGGGCTCTCATCACATCCTGGAGAAGGCTGCACCTTGCATGCATGTTATTGCATTCATCTTCTGTCTCTCTCCTCCACCTTCCCCACCCTTTCCCCGAATCATTTCCTGAGCTGAGTCCTGTGCATCCCCCCATTTCTTATGCTTCCCAGGCGCCCCCTCTGCATGTCTTCTCCACTGCCAAAGCCAAGGACACAGGAGGCCGGATGGACACCAAGGGTTTCACAAGAAACTGATCTTTACTCAACAAAGTTCTACACAAGTGGAATCTCACGCCACCTCGGCACCAACCCCCAGCACAGCACGGGAACGAATGGACAGACCCGGGAGCCCGCGGGGGGAGAAGGGGAGGGGAGAAGGAGGGACACAGAAAACGGGGGATGCAGAGGGACTGCGGATCAAGGCCAGGCTGGGTAAGCAGCCCTGGGCAAGGGAGAAGGTTGAGAAGCTGAAACTTTGTTGTGCAAAAACCAACCAAAAATAAATTAAAATTAAAAAAAATTTTTTTTTAAATAGTCTTCTTGAAAAAAAAAAAAAAAAGCAAAAACAAAAGTGAAAAAAAAGGAAAACTAGAATGAGGCTCCCCTTCCCTGAAGGTAGTTGGGCCCCCGTCCTGGGTGGCGAGAGGGTGGACAATCTCCTCAGCCAGCCAATCTGCCCGTCCCTCCCAAGACCCAGCGGAAGGATATTCTGAAGAACTAGAAATGCCAAAAACTTAAATGGTAATAAAAAAAAGTTGTTTTTCTTTACAAATGGCTTCTACAGACCTGCTCGAGATTCCCAGGGGGGCCAGCTGAGTTTACGGAATGTGCACCGGGTGCCCCTTGGAAGTGAGGCAGGGTGAGCCCCGTGCGAGAAGACACAGGCCCCGGGATGTGGGTCTCAGGCAGACCCCCAGACACAAGGGGCTCCCAAAGAAGTAGAAAGCAGGGGTGGGGAAGAAGGAAACCAAGGTAAGGGGCTGCAGGCCCGGCAGCCTCTCAAGGGGGGGTCCCTCCCACCTTGACCCCTTCCCTGGCCAATTCCGGAAGGTTCCCTAGAATCACTGCCCCAAACTGGTGAGGTCTCTGGGGCCCCCTGAGGCCACGGACTGCACGGGATGAGCAGGAAGTCCCAGGGGAACAGAGGGTGCCCAACCTCCCCCCTCCTCCAAGCCGTCAGTCTCCCCGATGGCAAAGCAGAAGCCTTTTTGTCTTCCGTCACCAATTAAATGCCCATCCGATGCCCCAGTCCTGGTCCCCGCCCGGGGGTTAAAACTCAGGCCTGGAACCCGAGAAGGGGACCCCTGGGAGCACAGAGACGCAGGCTGCCCTCGAAAGTGGCTTACAGAGTGACGCAGAAGGTGCCGGCCACTCCGGTCGTTCCCAGCTCCAGGAAAAATCCCGGCCCAGCGCAACCCAGCCTCTTCAGAAGCAGCTGGAGCCCGGGGAAAGGAGGCGCCCTGACCTCAGCCAGCCCCGGCCCCCCTGGGCATCCCCACCCTGCAGGCCGGGGGGACAAGGACGGAGCTCCCCAGGCTGAGAGCGCCAGGAAGCGGGCAGGTCTGCTGAGCAGGTCTGAAGCGTGCGCGTGCTGACGGGACGCCCCCCGACGGCCATCGCCTCCCCCCACCCCCAGCCCCGGGGTCCTGGCCGAGGCCCCCAACCTCCCCCCAGCCCTCCCCCATCACCGCCAATCCCGGCAAAACAGCAGAAGCTTCTGAGCACTAGATGAAGGTTACACGGAGGGCCTCACGGGTTAACTCGGAGGGTCACTAACTCTACTGTCTCCATGCAGTCGGGGGACGGGGGGCGACCGGCCGGGCCACGCCTGGCTGCGGCGCCTGCACAGACGTGTGGCCGCGAGTGTGTGTGCGCGTGCGAGCGTGTGTCTCTCCCGGGACCCCTCCCCGCCTGCCTTCCTGCCCCTTCCGCATCCGAGGCCGGATCCGCTCGGCTGCGCTGAGCCCCTCCCGCGCGGCGGGCCCACGCCCCCGAAGTCCCACCCCCCTCCCCATTGGTAGGATGAGCGCGGAGGCCCCGCCCAGCCGCCTGCCACTCAGGCGCCGCCGGGCAGGTAGACGCGAGGGGAAGGCGCCTGCGCGCGGGGCCCCCGCGCCCCCTCACCCCTCGGCCGGGGCCGGCGCCTCGGGACACGCTCCGGCAATCCCTCCGCCGGCGCCGGCGCGCACGGAACCTGCAAGGCGGGGCAGGGCAGGCGGGGTCAGGCCGGCCGGGGGCCCTGCCGGGGGGCGCCGGCAGCCCCGGGACCCCCTCACCTGGCCGTCCCGGCGCTCGCCTAGACCCCGTAGAAGGCCGCCAGCCTCTCCTTGAGCAGCGGCGGGAACTGCTCCGAGAACTGCTGCCAGTTCTCCTCCCCGACTTGGTCTTTGAAGCCGTGGAGAATCTGCGGGGAGGCGCGGGGGGCGGTGAGGGGCCGGGGCCTCCCCGTCCCTGCCTCCCCTCCTCCCGCGGGTGCCGCACCTTATAAAACATGTCCCGAAGGTCGTCCTTCGGGCTCACCCAGGAGGCTACGGCGTCGCAGAAGAAAATGAAGTCCTGCGGCGGGATGGGTCCCGGGTGAGGGGCTGCCGAGCTGCACCCCACCCCAGCCCTGCGTGGCGCCCCCCACCCACCTGCACGGCACCCCCAGGGTTGACCCCGATCATCATGCAGATGCCTCGGAAGGCGGAGTCCTTCTCCTCGTTGTCCCTGATGTTCCTGAGGGACGTGCACCTGCGGACGGGCGGGGCAGCAGGTCGGGGCGGGCGGGGCCAGGGGAGGGGAGGGGGCGGGGCCTGGGTGGGCTGTGTATCGGGGGGCAGGGGTCAGTGCGTGGACAGCGTGGGGGGAAGCAGAGTCAGTGGGGAGATAGCGCAGGGCAAGAAAGGGTCGGGGGAGCCAGCCCCCAGCACGCGGCCGCCACCCGGGTTGGCTCACCAGGGCCTGATGAACTGCTGCAGCATGGGCGCCACCTCCTGCGGGCACACGTAGCCCAGGCGGCCGATGGTGATGGCTGGAAGGGCAGAGGGGCGTGTCAGGCGACCTGAAACCCTGAGCGGCCCCGGGATGGTATGTGGCGGGGAGGTGCCGAGCCCCACCCAAGGGCCTCCCGGAAGGTGCTTCCCTCAGCCGGCCTCCCCTCTCGGGCTCCTCTCACAATCCCCTTCCAGGCCCTCCCAGGCCGGAAGCCCATCCCAGAAGGCGGCCAGGGGCGGGCAGGGTGGGCGGGGTGGGGGTGGCCCTGTGGCCGGGCCGGGCGCCTACCTGTGTTCTCCAGCAGCGTCTTGGGCGTGTTGGGCCGGTTGATGATCTCCACCAGGTGGCTGAGCACCATCTGCACGTAGGGCTGCATCCCGGCCCCTGCCAGACCGGCCAGTCAGCCCCGCTCGCCCGCCACGGCCATGGGGGGTGAGCCCACCTCCCCGCTGACCCTCCTTCCATCCTGAGACCAGCCAACCAGAAGTGGCAAGGGACGAAGGGCCTCCAGCTGGTCCACAGCCCGGGACCCAGAGCCCACCAGACACACAGACGCCCCCCCAACGCAAGAGGCTTCCCCGGCCTCACAGCGGGACAAAGCCATGGAAGCAGCCCCCCAAGCCTCTCGGGAGCCAGCAGTCAGAACCTCTCCCCCAATCCTGAAGCCCTTCAGCCAACAGCCCTCCTCTCCCGCCTCTCCAGAGAAGCCAACCACACGTGCCCTGAGACGTGGCCCATCCCTGAAAACCCTCCATCAGAGACGGCTTCTTGCCCCCGGCCAGTTTGGAGCCTCCCTCGGGCCCGGCTTCAGGAGACCCGGGAGACAGGGCCAGGCTCCCACCTCCAAGCCAGGAAGAGGCCATGGGGAGAGGTCCCAGACGGCCACGCAGGCCACTCACCCATCTGCATGCAGATCTCGCCGATGGCCCAGGTGGCGTTGTTGCAGACAGAGATGAACTCGGGGTTCAGGTTGGTGCCCAGGATGGGCATGAACTCGGCTGGGAGAGGGAGGGAAGTGGAGCTGAGCCGACAGATTGGCCAGGGAGGCTCCCTGAGCCCAGCAGGGAAAGGCCCCATCAGACAGTACGAATACACCCCAATGCGGTCACGGTCCTCCCGGGTCACTTCTCCATCACTTGCGGCCAGGGCTGAGGGGGTGAGGATCAGGGTCAAGGATGAGACAAGGGTCGTACCGATGCAGGGCTTGACATGGACGAAGCAGGCTTTGGTGAGGTCTCCCAGGAGGGCAAAGGAGCTCTGGCGCACCTCGGGCATCGAGTCCTGGGGGTTGCAGAGGGTCGGCAGCCAGGGCCCCAGCTGACCCCTCAGCCCAGCGTCTAAACCGAGCACACAGAACCCCGCCCCGGAGCCCAGCGAGAACCAGAGTGGAGCACTTTGCTTGGGGTGCTGCTGACGGGGTGCGCTACCGTTCACTGCCCATCCTGGAACGTTCCGGAAGGGAGTGAGACAGACACTGGGGCTTGTGTCATTCTACTTCCGCCCTCATTTGTTTTCTCTTTGTACGTGTGACTTTACGTGAGTCTTGCCTGCATCATTTCCAAGTCTTCTCCGAGCCCCTCTTCCCCCAACGTTCTCGGGGTCCCCCTGTGAGCCGCACACCCACCTGCATGCACTGGAAGAGCAGCGTCATGACGTTGCTGCGGGCCACCAGCTGCTCCACGTGGCCGCCCAGGCCCTCGGCCAGGCCACTGAGCAGGTCCAGCGCCACGATCATGAAGTCCTTGTCAGGGGCCTCGTACTGCTCGGGGTGCTGGCTGTACATCTGGGCGGGGGGCAGGGGTGGGGAGGAGTGAGGGGCTGGGCCCAGAGCTGAACCGGCAGCGGGCCAGGCAGGAGAGAAGGGGTCCTCACCATGGCCTGGGCCAGGGTCTTCTGTACCAGGGTGACACAGCGCTGGTAGACCGGCTCGCAGTAGGGCAGGAAGCCACTCTGCAGGGCGGTGGCCACGGAGGACAGGCACTGGCAGGGAGGACGGCAAGGGCGTGAGCTCGGGTGGGGGCCGGAGGGGGGCGGCGGTTGAGGGTTCCCCCCCCGGACTCCACCCACCTCCAGCAGGGGGAACAGGTCCTTGTCCTCATCCTTGAGCTCGTTCCACTTCTGGATCAGCGGGGGCATCAGCTTCTGGATATATTCCTGGGTGGGGGAGCGGGAAGTTGGGGCTCCCGAGACCCCGCGAGGCCTCGCCATTCGGCCCGACCTGCCGGCGGGCCCTCCTGCTTCTTCTCGCTGCTCCCCACCACCGCCCGCCCCAGTTCCCGCGGGGCCCTTGTGCTGCCCTCCCCGGCACAGCACTTACCACGCTGCCGCATAACTGTCTGTCTCCCCCACTAGCCTGGGAGCAGGGCGAGGGCGGGGCCGGGTCTGTCTGTCTGCCTGGCGAGGTCAAGGCCACGTCCCTGGCATGCAACACGGGGCAGCCGCCGGGTCAC
The DNA here is from genome assembly GCF_015220235.1 of Choloepus didactylus. Classification (NCBI taxonomy): domain Eukaryota; kingdom Metazoa; phylum Chordata; class Mammalia; order Pilosa; family Megalonychidae; genus Choloepus; species Choloepus didactylus. The sequence goes on from NC_051331.1 coordinate 7,321,904, forward strand.
CGGATGCCGAGGGGCACGGGCAGCGGGAGGAGGGGGCCGCCCTGGGGCCTCACCGGCTGGTTGAGGTGGTGGCCCACCGAGTCGGCCAGGGTGCCGATGGCGTCGTAGAGGATGAGCAGGTTCTTGTGCTGGTACTTGCCGAAGGCGAAGACGAGGGTGTCCAGGATATAGCTGAGGTAGGGCACCAGCTCCGTGCAGGCCTCCTCCTCCAGGGTGGCAAAGGCACTGGTGGGTGGCCGGGCAGGGAATGGGGGCACAGGTGAGCAAACAGGGAGTGGGGCCGGGCCCCAAACCACTGGGGGCCGGCCCTGGGGATCAGCCAGTACGAATACTGAGACATCAGCGGGATGTCAGGGGATGCAGGGTCATCACTTCCCAGGGGGGCAAGTGGAGGGGCAGGGCGGGGGCCGCGGAGTCAGGGGTCACCTGCAAGCTGCCTCCTGAACCCTCTTGTTGCCGTCCAGGATGCGCTTGAGCAGCTCAGTCATCAGGGGCTTGAGGTGCATGTCGGGCGGCTGGCTGACCACCCAGTGGGCGTAGCGGCTCAGCGTCCAGCAGGCGATGGAGCGCACCAGGGCCTTCTTGTCCGACAGACACTGGATCAGGTGCGGGATCAGCTCGGGCAGGTAGGGCACCATGCCTTGCATGCAACCTGCAGCGGCCCGGGGAAAGCGGGGTGGAGGTGGGGTGGAGATCAGCCCCATTTTACAGTGGGGGAAACTGAGGCTCGGAGGTCAACGAACTTGCCCAAAGTAGTCACACGGTCGGTCAGGATGGAAACTGCATGAGCCCAGGCCGTTCCCCAACACCAGACCCCTCCCAAGGTGGGGGTGCTGTGATCTATCTGACTGATGTGACCTAACCATTTGAAACCCTCTTGGGGGATTTGTGCTTTTTTTCTTTTTCTCTTCCTTGCCTTTTCTGTTAAACCCTGAGCTGTTTTTCTTTCAATTAAAAAGGAAAACACATATAACAGCACTGCCACTGTGACCCCCAAAAGTCCAACACATGGGAGCTATTTCTACTGGAGGCAGTTTCTCTAGAACTCTTCCCCATTGACATGCAACACGTCCGACATAGTCTATTAATATAACATGCCCTCTGGTGGACATTCTTATGCACTATACAGATAACACCTCTTAGGCTTTAATGTATTGGAATAGCTAGAAGTAAATACCTGAAACTACCAAACTCCAGCCCAGCAGTCTGGACTCCTGAAGACAATTATATAATAATGTAGATTACAAGGGGTGACAGTGTGATTGTGAAGACCTTGTGGATCACACCCCCTTTATCTAGTGTATGGATGAGTAGAAAAACAGGGATAAAAACTAAAGGACAAATGGGGTGGGATGGGGGGATGATTTGGGTGTTCTTTTTTCACTCTTATTTTTTATTCTTGTTCTGGTTCTTTCTGACGTAAGGAAAATGTTCAGAGATAGATTGTGGTGATGAACGCATAACTATGTTATCATACTGTGGACAGAGGATTGTATATCATGGATGATTGTATGGTGTGTGAATGTATTTCAATAAAACTGAATTTAATAAAAAAAAATATATATATATATATATATATATATATATAACATGCCCTTACGTATTGCCTGATGCGTCACACATCCTATTAACGTAAGATACGCTCGTCACATGTTCTAAAAGGAAACTTGTAACTGATTCATTCACAAATCCTTCCTGTGACTCAAGCGTTTCCTGAGCGAGCCTGAAAACCACACTAATGACTGTGTCGAGCCTGAAAAGCCACCTGCTATGTCCCGGGGATTCTCAGACCAGACCAGGCTGGGGGCCCGTCCCTGAGAGTTAAGTCCGTGAGCTGCCCGTCCGTGAGCATTAAGGGGAAGCCTTGCGTTTGGGGATTTCAGGGCCCGAAGGGAGGCTTCAGATCTAACAGTGGTTTGAAGGCGGACGAGGAAGTCTCTGGAGAGAACCGGGAGATGGCCAGTCACCTGCCCCGCCCATCGGGCACTGCCTGGGCCAGCTCCAGGCAGCCCCAGCCCAGCTCGGGAGTCAAAGGTCAGCTGTGGCTGTGCCCAGGGGACTCACCCTCGGCGATGGCACCCAGCACCAGGATGCCCGACTCCTTGACCACCCACTCGGGGTGGAAGAGGAGGCCCTTGAGCAGGGGTAGCAGGTGGGGCAGGAGCTCCTCCCGGAAGACGTTGGCAAGGACGTCCAGCGCGGCTGCTGAGCACTTCCCTGGGTGGGGGAGACGGGCTCAGGCAGGGCCACAGGACGGGGCGGATGGGGTCAGGGATCAGGATTAGGATTGTTGGGCCCCGTTCCCACCCGCCACCCCCAGGGCCAGGCCACGCACTCAGGTTCCAGTCGGACAGAGCGTCATCGTCGTCGTCGTCCTCTGCGTCCTCAGAGCCGTCGGGCCGCTCGGCCTCGTGGGGCAGTGTCACCGTGCGCGACTTGTGGAAGCGAGGCTTGATGTCCTGCTCGCTGTCAGGGACCGCCTCGTCCTCCTCCACGTCGCCCTGGACGGCCGGGCGAGACGACTCAGCACCCGCAGGGCCCCCAGCCCAGGCCCAAGGCCTTGCCCCCGTCAGCCGCCGGCCCAGGAATCACCTTGAGCAGGATGATGTCGATTTCCGAGTACTTCATCCCATTGACAAGGATAGGGATCAACCTGTTAGGAGAGGGCTGTTGGTCAGGATGAGAGGCCCCAGAAAAAGGGCTCAGGGTCAGGGGAAGAGGGGACTGAGGTGGGCAGGCAGGGGCTGGGGGAGCTTTCACCGTCTGCTCCCCACCAGTTTCTCTCCTTTTCTATATAACACAAACACACACACATACATGTAAGACGTGTCAGCCAACCCCTGCCGGTTGTTATTCTTGATCTGGGGCTCAAGTAGGCCAAGGAGAGTCAGCCCTAGGACTTTTGCTAGAAATCCTTTTCAAGAGACCAGTCAAATTTCTTGACTCTGAGGTTCATAAACAAGGAAGGTTCCTAAACAAGCATTAGCACGACCGTGAACACCTGGATGCAGCTATGCCTGAAGCCCTTTATTGACTTTTACTTATTTCAACCTATAAATAACCTGTTTTTTTAAAACTCATTGAAGCCATGTCCTTACGCCTTCCACAGTCAACAAACGCACAGATAGAAAGCAAACGGGCAGAGGGCGAGGGCCGTGGCAGGCACGGGCTGGGGTGGGGGCGGTGGGGCACTCACTGGACCAGGTGGGAGGCCAGGACTTCCTTGCAGATGGGCTGCTCGGCCAGCGTCAGCCAGAACTCGCAGGCCTCGAGGGCCACGTTCTCATCGTGGTCCTGGGTCCTCTGCAGCATGTACTGGGGGGTGGGGGGGAGGCTGAGGCCCGGCCCGGCTTGTGGGGGGGGGCCGCCCCGCCGACCCCGGCTGCCCCCCGCCGCGTGCCCACCTGGATGATGCTGTGCATGTGGGGGATGAGGCGGTCGATGCGCACTTCCAGCAGCATCACCAGGGCGCGGCACACGTTCTTTCGCACCTCGGGGTCGTCGTCCACGGCCAGGGCGAACAGGTGCTGGCGGGGTAGAGCGGGGTCAGGGTGCGGGGTCGGGGGGGGGTCCCGGGCAGCCTCGGCCCCGCCCCGGCCGCGCCCGCCCACCTCGATAAAGGTGTCGATGTTGTCCATCAGCGCCTGGGCCCGATCCATGATGAACTGGTTCACGCAGGCGATGGCGTGGGACCTGGCCGGGGGCGGGCACGGGGGTCACCTCGGCACCCACCCCCACTCCCCGAGACCCCTGGAGGGGGCCCACCCACCGAATCTTGGGGCTGCAGTGCTTGAAGAACTGCAGGAACTTGGGGATCATGACGTTGAGCGGCCTGTTGAGGGCGTCGCTGTCCAGGAGCTCGGAGGAGTCCTCGCAGATCTTCTGCAGGGCTCCGAAGGCCCCCTGTGGGGAGGGGGTCGGGGAGAGGGTGGTGGGTCCCCGGCCCAGCCCCGCAGCCACCCGGGCGGCCTCCCATGTGCCACCGACCTCGCAGGTGTTGTAATCCTCGGAGCTGAGCAGGTTGCACAGCTGGGGCAGCAGCTCGGGCCACATCTGCAGCTCCCCCTTGGAAGCGATGGTGGTGATGAGGATGCCTGCGACAGCCAGGAAAGGACGCGGCCTCAGGCGGGGCCCGGGCCCGCCAGCCCTGCACCCGCCCGGCACTTGCGCCTGCTCCTCCGCCGACAACATACGCTGCCCGACACAGCCCTCCGGAGGCGGGTAAACCGGCACTCAGCGAACCTCCCCCGGGCCACACTGTGGGCCAGCTCCCTCCTAGGCCCAGGAAACAGCACGGAATGAAACACGAAGGCCCTGCCCCGGGGGCTGACCGGCTGGGGAGGGAGAGCAGGAGGAAGATAAATAAGTAAGAGACCTGGGGGCCGATGACAAGTCTTAAGATGGGCACACAGGGCTGAGGGGTTGGGGGGCAATTTTACAGCAGGTGACATCTTGTTATCCGAGCAGACCTGAAGGAGGAGGGGAGAAGCCATCCGGGGACCTGAGGACAGAGCATCCCCAGGCAGCAGGAAAGGCAGCGTGCAGAGGCCGGGGACAGACGCGGACTGGGAGTGCTTGCCGGGAGGTGGCAGGACAGGTCTTGCAGGCCTGGTGGCCCAAGGGGGACGTATTTGTACTCCTATTAGAGATCCGGGAGCGGAGAGGTCTGGCTGGAGATGTCAACATGGGTGGCGTCAGGGCAGAAAAGGTGTTCAAAGCCAAGAGCCAGACGGCAGCGTGGGAGATGGGTGGGAGCTGCCACCGGCAATGCTGGGCGACACTGACCCACATACTGAGAAAGCTGCTCCCCGCGGTGGGTCCCTCTCTTGGGCGCCCCACCCAACCTCTCGGCTTGTGTTCTTGGCCCTCCAGGGCCGTGGGCAGGTGGCAGTGACTTAACCCAAGCAGTGAGGGAAGGACCCTGTGGATACTTCTGCAGATGTCGAGAGAGGATGTTATTGGAAATGAAGTGTCTTTAGCATGTCACTTTTAAAAGATCGGCGGCTTCTCATGTAATACTATCTTCAGTGTTACCGCATTTAACGTTGTGTTCACTGCAGTGATTTTTAAGATCACCTCCCCCTTTAGGACAAACCAATCTGTTTCTTTGTTTAAAACAGTTACACTATTACTTCCTTGTCAAAGCAACACTCTAGAGCGGACTCAAGTTTAAAAAGGACATCAACCTAAAGAATTAAAGTCAGTAACAAAGAGCTGTGTTAGAACATTTCTAAGTAGTGACAAATCTCAAAGCAATATTGCATTAATTAACGGTGTTTAGTTAGCTCCAGGTAAACCGCTTTAGTTAACTCTTAGTCATCCTTCCAGTGGCTTAGTTGGGCCGCCTTCTGTGAGTCAGGGATACTCCACAAGTAAACCTGATCCACTTGCAACCGAAATGATTATTTGTGAGCTTTGCTAACGGTTGTCTGTGGCACCTGGCCTGCCTGCTCTGTGAGGACAGGGGGCCTGTGTATGTTAATGGCTACACTCGCCGCACTCCCGTCAATTTGTGATCGCCTGGGAAGCCAGAACGGCTGCTCCAGGGAGGAGGTTAGGGGTGCGGAGTGTGGACCTCCACTGCCCGGGTCGCTTCTGAGCTCTGCTGCTTACGGGGAATTCCCCTTATATCGCCGTGCCTCAGTTTCCTCATCTGTAAAATGGCAGCAGTGACAGCACCACGGCAGAGGGCGCTGGGGACATTCAGTGAAGCGATATGTTAATCGGGCTCAGAAGCCCCTTGGTGGGGAGTGAGAGCTCAGTGTCCACTCTCGTGTCTCCATCCTCGGCCTACCCCACTGCCCCTGGCCCTGCCGTCCCCTCACCGATGGTGGCTCGGATGAGTGAGGAGGCGTCCCCGATGTGGTTGAGACACTCTTGTTTGATGAAGTCCGCCACGGGCGGCGGGAAACTCTGGTAATGCGCCTTCACGTTGTTCTTCAGGATGAGGCCACTGAGAGAGCGCGTCGGCTCATCTGTGGGGAGAGGGCCGAGGCTCAGGGGACCACCCCGGGAGACAGCGGGCTGCAGCCATGGGGAGGGGCCCAGGGCCCGTACCTTCCGACTTGAGTCTGGTCAAGACGAAGATCAGGTAGTTGTTGAAGTCAGGAAACTGGTTGAGTTGTTTGAGTTTCTGCCAGGCTGTTAAGGGACCTGGGAGACGGGGCCCTCCCCAGGCAGGGGGCCTCACTGTCGCCCTCGGGTAGCTGACAGTGCCTCTGGGACCCCACTTGCCCAGAACCCAGAGCAGCTCAGGGAGGCCAAATTCACACAGGGAGGGGGCATGCCTGAGCTCCCCACCAGGGCTGGGGACGGCAGCTGCCACTCAGCTCTGTTTCCTGGCAGCCCGGTACTGCCTGACTTTTTAAAAAAAGGGAATCCAAATTTTCAAGTAACATATTTTAAATGTTGACAACCAACTGAAAAAAAAAATAGCCATTAAACCTAAATAAATTATGATTGCCAGCTGAAGGTTCCCTCACCAACCCACCCACCCATTTCCCCCGCCTCCGACTTCTCAGTTAAATGCTTGCACTCTGGTATCTAACAGGGCTGGCCTTCCCCTCCTAGCTCCACTAATTACTAGCTGGGGCAACCCATTCTGCCTCTCTAAGCCTCAATTTCCTCATCTGTAAAATGGGGAGAATGACAATAACTCCTCGAATGAAGTGCTTAAAGGAACATTAGGTATCTCCATTATTTTCTGTAACAACTCCTCCAACTCTAGGAAGGGAAATGGAGGATTCTAATCCTGTCTTCTCCATCTAGGCCAGGGCCTCACAGCAGCAGTCAGTCTCCGGGCTCGGCCCCACCCCCTCCCGCCCTCTGGGGCTGCAGGTGGCGGCCGGGTTCCCCCAGGCCGGAAGGAAGGATACGTCCTGCACGATGCGCTGCGTGGCCGTGTTGGGCGACTGCGAGTCTTTGAGCAGCTGCAGGACCTGCTGCAGACCCTGCTCGTCCGGCTGCCAGTCCATGGCGCAAGGCGGGCTGCGGGGGTAGGGGCCGGGGTCAACGCTGTGTCCCGGAGGCTCCGTCTCAGACCTGGGCTGAGCCCCGGTGGTGGCAGCGGCAGGACCAGCGCGCGCCCTCGGCGGACGGGCGGAGGCCACCGATCCACGCCCGCCCCAGTGCGGGGACCCCGCCGGCTGCGCAGTCGCCGGCTCTAGAGCGCAGGCGGGGGTATGTGGAAGCGGGCCACGGGCGGCGGCAGGGCCCGGCGGACCTTCATCGGGCCCAGCGCCGGGAAGCCCTCGTCCCACAGCGGCCCATGCCGCCGTCCCCAGCTGCGGGCCCTAAGGCTGCCACCTCCCTCGCAGCCGCTGGATGAGGGCCCCGGCGCCTCCAAGTCCAGGGCCCTGCCCCCCAGACTGTGATAGCGCCCCGGCCCTCGTGGTCTCCCCAGGGCAGGCACGATCCCCGAAGACTCCCCTCCTCCTCCCGAAATCCGGCCCTCAGGCCCCGCCAGATCGCAACCAGCCCCGGCCCCAGACCGGCCCCTGAGCGTCCCCCAGGTGCACCGTCCCAGGACGCTCCGATCCTCCTCTCACTGCCACCTCCCCTAACCCGGCCCTCCAAGCTCAGCCGGATGCCAGAGGACCCCCTTAATCGGGACCGCAGCAGCCCTCCTCAAGGACCCCCGTTGCTTCTCCCGATGAGAGCCAGTCAAGCTCGCCCACCCCGCGACAGAAGCCCCCGGACGTGCCGCCTTCCCCAATCAGATCCGGCCAAGCCTCCCCTTGCCCTCGCTCTTCTCCGGAGTCAGCAGTGACCCGCGCTGACCGATCTCGGCTCCCTCCCCCAACCAAGTTCGGCCAAGCCCCCCACCACCTCTAGCCAGAAACCCCCTTCTATCCGATTCCCCCGGCCCCCAGTGGATCCCAGTGAAGCCCTTTAAGCCGAAGTCAGCCCCCCTTCCCATCAGGGCGCAACAAGCCCCCCACCCCACCCCTGCCAGCTTTTCCACGCGGCCTCCCCCAATCAGACCCAGCCAAGCCCCGCCGAAACTGTCCCCCCGACACACACCCGATCCTCGCGACGCGCCCGGGTCAGGCCCTAAGCAGTCCCCAGCCGCTTCCCCCACTCAGATCCCCTCCAGCCCGACCCCAGCAGCCCCACTGGCCCGATTCTCGCGGCTCTTTGAGCGGGCCCGGCTCCGGGGCCCCACCCCCCTCAGCCCGGCTCGGTGCCCCCCTCCCCCGCCCCGGCCCGTTCTCGCTGCCCCGCGGATCCGGCCCAACCGGGTCCCCGGCCTTCCCGGGCCGGGCGCGGCCCCGATACCCGGGCCGCGCGCGGCGCAGGCCCGGAGCCCGGTGGGGGTCGGCGCAGGACGGGGCCGACGAGTCGGGCTCCCGGTGAGGCCCACTTACCGGGCCCCAGGCGGCGGCGGCGCCTCGCGCTGAGGCTTCTCCTGAGACTCGCGCGGAAGGAGAGAGCCAAAGAGAGAGAATAAGGCAAAGAGAAAAAAAAAAAAAAGAAGAACGCGGCCGTGAGTGAGCCGCCGCGGCTTCCGTACGCCGTTCAAACTGGCCCAGCAGAGCCAATCGCAAGGCGCCGCTCTCGCACGTGGCCTGGCGCCGAGAGAGGCCCAGGCCTCGCCACTGGGTCACGTGACCAAAGAGTTGCCGCCTCTCTCGGCCTCTCTGGCCGGTCGGTCCTCCGGCGTCTCGTTTCCTCAGCCGCCCCCTTCGTCTGCCTGACTGTAGTAGCTCTTGGCTGAAGTCAAGTTTGCTGGCGCGTGGGACGTTCGGCGTCAGGTGGACCCGAGAACCCCTCGGCCAGATGCCTAGGCTGGATGGATGTGCCCTGGTCACTCTCCCCTCTAAGAACGTGAACTGTGCTTCCCTCCCCTATCCAGAGGACACCTGAGAGGACCGAGCCTGGGGTGGGCTTTGTACCCCAGAGACCAAGGAAAGAAAGTCAGACAAAGGACAGCCTGCCACGGCCTGTACTGCTACCAAAGCCTCTGCCACTTTTTGCGTTATTTTCCTGTACTGTTTGGCAGTTTTTGCAAGACCATGAAAAGGCCACAAAGATAAGTTTTTTAAGTAAATTTTTAAAAACGAATAAAATAAACCCCGGAGCGAATGGCCCTAATCCATTTTCCTACCTGGGCTTGAATGGAGCCTGGAAAATTGAAGAAAGAAATCTCTGAACTTGGCTTTCTGGGAAGAGTAGGACACTTTGTCTTTCTCTCGAAAGCAGAGGGCAGTAGTGAAGGGCTGGAGACCCTGGGGCCTCCGGCTTTCCCCTCTCACCTTGCCACTCGCAGCCTCAGTTTCCCCACTTGTGAAATGAACCTAAGAAGACTTTTCTCGATCAGAGATAATCCCAGTTAAGCATTACTAGGCCTGCTTGTTTTCTAATTGTTCTTAGAAAACTGTGGTTTTTACCCACCAAAGATCAAGGCCTTCCTTTCACTGTATTCAATTCCACCCTAAATCAATATTTACTGGAATCAGGGCTCTAACCCGAAGGACAACCCTCCCCTGCCCTGCCCTGAGGGATCTGGGGGGCCTCCAGGAGAGGAACGAGGTTAATTTTTGCCCCTGCTGGAAGTTGTGGGCAGGTTCCTTCAAGCCTCCTTGCAGTTGGCAAACTCAGCCCCGGCTCCGTTCACTCATGAAAAACAGAGTATCGGCCCGGGGGCCTTCCAGGCTTGGGTAGGGCCACCTGGCATCCAACTCCCCGAGAGTCAGGAAGTCTCACTAAAGGAGCAACGAAGATTGACCTCCGCAGACCCCCTGCTGCAGAGAAACAAGATTCGAGAGACACGTGCGAAAGTCCGCCACCGACGCATGCGCAAAGTCCGTTTTCTGGCCTTCCCCGGCCCCTCCCGTGAGCCGGAGAACTACAAATCCCGTTGTGCCTCGCGCCCAGGCCGCCGCGCTTCCGGGTTCTGCCTGAGACCCGAACGTGGGCGGGCTGGGGACCCGCCAGGTTGGGTGTGGAGCAGAAGGGTGGGACTGGGGGCTGGTTCGCGGGGTCCATGGAGGCGGGGGGGCCGGTAGGAGCCTGTGGTCAGCGTTGAGGGATGCCCCAGATAAGGGGATGCGGGAGAGAAGTTGTTTAGGCTCACCACCCCCTTCTTTGTAGGTCAAGTTTCCTGCTGCCTGCGCTCGCCTTGGAGGCGGGAGGCGGGGCAGAGCAGAGTGGCCCCTGCTGCCCGCGTGGTCACGAAAGTCTTATTTCGTCCTCTCCCCAGAAGTGCTGAATCGGGACAAGGCGTTTTCCTATTTCTTAAGCACCTACAGCGCGTGTCGGGCGGTTTCCAAATGTTATTTCATGCAATTCCGACGACGGCCCTGTGCACGGCAAACACTTCGTTTCAGCTAGAAGCGCTCAGTGCAAAAAAAAATTCGGGAGGTGGTGCCCGACCGTGAATCTGAGATGGGAGACCAACGCGCTCTCAGTTTACAACGGCCGCTCTGTGCGTCTTGCAAGGGCAGCATTTTTCAAACAGCCCCAAACGAGCCAACTGCTTCACCTAAAGAAGCAAAGCGCCGTTTTAAGCCTTGTCAAGGTTCAGGTTGACGCTGTGACGATTGCCCTAACTTTAAAACTTGACCCTAGAGATGCATCTCTATTTTTACCCCCCTTTTACAGTGGAAGAACCTGAAACGTAGAAGTGACTTACCTAAGATGGCACAGCTATCAGGCACCAGAATAGGGTTTGAAGCCAGGATTTCGATTCACAGAGACCTGGATTTGAGTTTCCTCCCCTTCAGACTTCTCCCAGGTCATTGCTGGTGTGCCCAGTGAAGGGAGGTATCTGGATTTCACTAGCTCCTCCTGCCTCCTGATACTTCAGAAGAGGCTGAGCTTCTGCAGAGACGACCTACTTCTCCCACTTGTATTTCTGAGTTTCTTTTCAAAGATTCAGTGATGCTGGTGGCTTCGGGAGAGGAGATGGCTTCGTGTGTCCCCTCCCCCGACACACACATTCTGTCCCCAAGGCCAAAGTCACACCTGGGCCAGCTCACCATCTCCAAATTAGGAGCAAGAGCTGTTGTGGAAAAATCAACCACACCAGCGTTACTGTGCATTAGCAGGAAGCAAGAAGGGGCAGGCAGCCTGTTCCAAAGCCTGCTGGCTGTTGCTTTGACAAGCCAGGTGGGGTTTCACCTTGGTGTCTTTGTGCCTGCTGTTCCTTCTGCCAGCAATGCCCTTCCATGCACCTCCTTCGTTCAGGCTGGGAACAAATGTCACCTTCTCAGGGAAGTTGTCCCTGATCAACTTAAAATTGCCATCTCTCCCACCCTCATCTTACCCCCCTTTTCTGCTTCTTTCCTTAGAATGTATAACCATCCCAGGTGCTCTGCATTTTATTTATTTCTCCTGCTCCCCCCCACTCGAATGTCAGTTCCCTGAGGAAGGGGTTTATGTCTGTTTTGGTGACCAAGCACAATCGGTACTCAGTATTTAAGTGAACACACATATACACACACACACACACCCCACTCAACATGACCTGGCCATCTGGGATGCTAGGAGGGTACTAATTCAGCCCTCTCCAAGGACCAGAGCCGTCCATCCTTCCTCCCTTGGCCTCCAAGGTCCCCCGTGCCCGGTGCTGTCCAGGCCAGTGAGGAACAGTCCTCTCTCGCTTGATGGTGGGAACCTGGCAAGGGGGTGGGCAAGTGTGCCAACTGCTCAGTGCTCCTGCTTGGTGGTGGCCCGTGGATGTTGCTCCAGGATTTGCGGATTTGAGATGGGGCCAAAGGGTAAGGGCCTCAGTGGACATGTTTAGACAACACTTGTGGACTTGGTGGAGATAAAGACCCAAGATGGGCAGGTGGGGCCAGGAGGAGGGCAGAGAAATGCAAGGAGCATCAGAGGGCAGTAAGTGAGTCAAAGTTCCTTCAAGATGCTCCATCCCTGGATGTGTCATAAGCACAGTGGGACAAACACACCCCTTTGCCCTTCTCTTAAGAATATATACCTCTGGGCAGAGCAGACTATGGTCTCCCTAGGAGGGGATCCAAGTGACTGGGAGGACTGAGGGCCCCTTCCCTGTCTGTATTTTCCAGTGTGGAGCAGCTTCTCTGGAATCCAGGACCCCAGCCCTACTTCCCCCCTCCCTTGTCAACACCCGAGCCTCCAGCCACCAAAACCTCCTGTGTCTGCCCCCCCCACCCCCACTGCCTCGGTGCTGGTCACACTGGCCCCTTTGAGGCTCCCCAAAAGGGCCGGGCCCTCTCCCACCTCAGTCCCTGCCCGGCTGTTCCTTCTACCTGAGCTGTGGCCACCCAAACGGTCGCTCATTCGCCGAGGCAAGGAGCGGGGTCTGTTCTGCTCCCTGCAGTGGCCCCAGGGCCTAGAACAGAGCTGGCACACAGGCAGGTGCTCAATAAGCGCCTGCTGAACAAACAAATTAACAGCTCAGGCTCAGCTGAAATGGGAGTGGAAAGAGAAAGTGAAGCTAAGGAGCCACAGTGAGGGTGCGGTCAGGGCGGGGAGGAAGAGGGGGGTCATGGGCCTTGCGGAGAGTCCAAGCCGGCAGGAGGGGGCCTGCCTCTCAGCGTCCGGCCCCCTCACTTGGCCGGACCGGGATTTGGTGGGTGCACTGGCCCCCGGGGGAAGGCTCAGGTTAGAGGGCAAAGAAGGCCAACTAAGCACACAGCTCCAGCACTAAATCAAGTTCTTTACTTCCCAGAAGTGATGACTAAGGGCAGGGAGGGGAGGGCGGAAGGAGAGGAAGACAGAGAGAGCCAGAGAGAGCAGGGCAGCGGGAAGAGGAAGGAAGGGGGGACAGTAAACCACTGTTCTATGAAGTCTCAGGAGGCAAGTGCTCAAGGTAAAAAAAAAAGAGTCCTGGAGAATCGTCCGCGGCTGCGGGAAGCATCTCGGTGTCCTTCTATGTGTAAGTCCTCGGGGGAAGGCCGCCGCCGCTGCCGCCACATTAAATAGTATGTACATCGCAGAGAGTCCAAGGCCGTGGGCAGGCGGGGAAAGGGGTCATTTCACCAGGGGCCGAGTCTTATCATCGTCGCCACACTGGTGGGCTTTGTACTTTTTCACTTCTGCCATGTACTTGGCCCACGCGTCACCTTTACTTGTTAATACCTGGGACAAGGGGGAGGAGGAGGAACAAAGCGGTGGGGAGTGGGCTGTCAGGGGGGCCAGGAACTGGGATCAGGTCTGTCCCGAGGCAGCTGACCCACCCTGAGAGCTGTCCTTCTAGAAGGCTCCGGATTTGAGGGAAAGACAGGCAGGATCGAGATATCTGGGACCTGGCGTACAGCCCTCCTACCCCACCCGCACCACTCCAGCAGGGACAGGGCTCAGGAGAGAAGACACGGCAGGGCACCCCCTGGCACCCAGGCCCGCTCACCTCGTCCTCCGTCTTCTGCTTCTTGGCTACTATTCCCGTCTTGAGGGCTAGTTTGTTCCCGCCTCTGCGCTTGCCCACCTGGGTGAAGGGACAGAAGACTGCAACGGTTACGGGAGCCGGGGCCCGCCCGTGGCGGTGCTGAGGCCCACTACACCTTCCTAGCCCGGCCCGGCGGCCCGTCCCGACGCCGCGCCCAGCTCCGCCAGCCGGCCGACCTGCGCAGCAATCAGAGAGGAGTACATGCAACTCTTAGCGCCTGCCCCCAGCCCGTGGTGCCCAGGCAGCCCTGGGCCCCCGGGCTGCCCTCCCCGGGAGCGAGAAGAGAACCCGCCTTGGTGGGGGGGACAGGCTCTGTCGTCACTCTCCACGCTGAGGCCTCGTCCTCCCCTTGCAGCTCCCTTTATTGAGCACTTACTATATGCCAAGTGCCAAGCCGGGTGTTTTGGATGTTAGCCTCTCGGTTCGACATTCACAGTTAGTCCAAGGTGAACGTTATAATCGTGCCCATCTTACAGACAAGAAAAGACTTGGAGAAGGAGAGGCCATCCCCGGGTCATGCTGGCAGCCAACAGTGGGGCTGGATTCACAATCAGGTGAGTCCAAAGCTACAGACAGCATCCTTAACCAAGCAAGACCTAACCTAACCGGGCTACTCTGGGGGGGTGCTCTCACAACAGCCCCTCGATATGAACAAATAAAAGAGACGATGGCAACTCCTGACACTCCCAGTCACGGAAGGGCACCCAGCCTCCATCCCCAGTTCTCACACCAACCCAGGTCCCGACCCTTCTGCCACCCTCAAAATACACAGACTCAGAAATACACAGCTGAATCGGGATCTTGACCCCATCCCCACCCCCGGGTCAACACACTTCTTTCTCCGTGCCACAGGGACTTGATCTCAATGCCAGAAACAAAGTGAGCCCAGAGATGACCAAAAAAGGTCCCATTTCTTTTATTTAGCTCAGGGATTTTGGATCTCGGCACTGCTGACATTTGGGGCCAGATGATTCTTGGCTGGGGCGGTCTGTTTTGTGCACTGGACGATATTTAGCAGCATCCCTGGACTCTGCTCACTAGATGCCAGTAGCACCCCTCCACACACACACTGAGATCTGACAACCAAAAATGTCCCAAGCCTTTGCCAAATGTGTCCCCAGGAGGAGGAGGAGAAGGAAGAGAGAGAAAATCATATCCTGTTGAGAACCACTAATTAACCCTTCCTATAAAACAGGCCAAGAGATAACCACTATTCCTGGATTGCCTCACCATATACCCTTACTATATTCAAAGAGGCTAGAACCCCATTTTTGCTAATAGAGAAAATGAGGCTAGGCCAGCTTAGCCGTTCCAGGACAGCAGGGTTCTTGCCTGTCACGATAACCACTGCATACCCAGCATCTCGCACAACGCCCGGCACAAAGTAAGGTGCTCAGTAAGTGGACACTGCACAAATGAGGCTCAGGAAAGTTAAGCAGTTTTCCTCAGGTCAAACAGGAAGCGGTCCGAGTCTCTAACTCCACAGAGCTCAGACTCCAGGACTTGAATTAGCCCTCCTTCCCCAAAGTCGGGGACCCAAAGTCCGGGAACCACTCAGAATCCTGGTATCCGGGTGCGATTCCCCCGCTCCCGGCTCCCGCGGGCCAGTCTCCGGGGATCCCCGCCCCCAGACCCTTCTCGACGGGAATCCAGGCTCCGCGTCCTCAGCGGGTGGCCGGGACGGCCCCAGCCCCCCTCTTCGGGGCAGAGTTGGGGGGAAGTGGTGTCAATGTGGATTCCGATCCTCCTTCTCGGGCCCCGATTCCCCCCTGCCAGGGAAGGCCCTGGCGCCCGCCCCCACCCCCGCGGCTCCTTACGAAGCTGAACGTGGGGCCCGGGCCGCCCTTCCTCTTCGGCTCCCCAGGGCCCGCGGCGGCCGGCTGATCGGGGCGCTGCGGGCCCGGGGGCGGCTCCTCCTGCCGCTGCCGCTGCTCCTCCTCCATCTTCCGCTTGAACAGCTCCAGGAAGCTGCCGTCGTTGGCGAACAAGTTCACGCCGCCCGACACCAGGCTCGAACCTGCGCCCGACACCTCTTCGTCGCCGCTCTCGGGTGACGTCCCGGGCCCCGACTCGGCCCATCGGCTCCCGCCGCCGCCGCCGCCACCGCCCGCGGGGCCCGGCGCCTCCCGGCCCGGAGGCTCCGCCCGTCTCCCTCGGGCAGCCATTTTGTCGCCAGGTGCCGCGCAAAGGACTCCGGGAAGGCCGCTCCGGCCCCGCGCCTCGCGCCCGACTCGCCTCGTCCCGGGCAAGGCATGCCGGGAAGAGAGGCCTGGCCTGCAGGCGGTGGCTGTGGGGGGCGGGGCCGAAGGGGCGGGGCCAACGAGGCCTAGGACCTGGGCGGGGCCGGCTTTTAAAATCCCGCTGGGTTCTGGTTGGGGTTACGCACACCCGGATGCCCCAGGAAAGCGACGATTGTCTGAGACTGGGGCCTGCAGCTGGCTCTCTGGACTGCGGGTCCCGTTAGGAACTGGGGACACGTTTGCTTTTCCCGGGCTAGAATCCCGGGAGAATGTCTAAGAGGGGAGGGACCCCTTCTGGGGCTGTGTGCTCAATTGACGCTTTGGATCTTGGGTCCCCAAGTAGGTATATCTAAGCTGGGTACCCCGATCAGAACCGGGGGTACCTCTGGGTTGAGTGCCTATATCAGGGATGGAGCTCCCATCTGGGAATGGGGACGCAGCCAGCTCCGTGGCGCTGGGGTCCTCGTCTGAAACTAGGGGTATGTTCGAGGCTGGAGTACCCAAATGAAGCTGGGGGTATTTCAAGACTGGAGTCCCTACCTACGGATGGGGAAGTATCTCTGAACTGGGCCCAGGACGCCGCTTGTATTCCTGCCCAGGGCAGAGGCTCAGACAAGCATCCCCTCGAACGGGGAGCAGAGGGCACAGGGGTTTTTCGGGGATACGGCTCAGGATGCACAAACACTATCCACAAATGGAGTCTCTCCCTCTAACCCAATCTCAACCCGGGCACCTGACTCCAGTCAACTAATTAATACGTCTATGATCGGTTTGCGGCAGGAGCCAGGCGGCTCGCAGCCAACCGGATGATAGACGGGGCGGACCTGAGGCGTTGCTGAGACCCAACTGGGAAAAGAGGTGGGGAAAGGATCGACACGAAGTTGAGCCCGGGCGGCCAGCCCAGGGCGGACCTCGGATCTAACTTCACCTACAGGGCAGGCAACCAGTGTTTGGCGGGTTGCTAAGGAGAGGTTGGCGCTACTGGAACAGTAGAGTGATTGGTGGCAGGCAGAAAAGATGTGGCCAATGAGAGGCGAGCTGAGAGACTTCGGGTCCAATCAGTGGAGGGGAGTAGCCTGAGACGTACCAAATATTATTTAGGCAGGGGGAGTCTTTGCAAGGATATAGACAGAGAAATCGGCAAGGGGAGCGCCACAAGCGGAAAATATAGGAAACAGGGCTTCTATTCGCTTCTAGAAACGTGCCGCAAGGAAATCAATTCAAGCTCCGAGCCTTGATGGGGATGGCAGAAGGAACGTGCCCCCTCCAGTTCTTTGCATGGTGCGCTCCGCCCAGTCACGTGAGCCGGTTCCAAGATGGCGGCAGGGGTGGCCGGGTGGGGGGTTGAGGCGGACGAGTTCGAGGATGCCCCTGATGTGGAGCCGCTGGAGCCCACGCTAAGCAACATCATCGAGCAGCGCAGCCTTAAATGGATCTTTGTCGGGGGCAAGGGTGGCGTGGGCAAGACCACCTGCAGGTGAGGAGACCGCGGCGGGGGCCGGGAGGACGGGTGGGACGTTCCACTGGAAAAGGGGAGGTCAGGGACGGGGGCTGGGCGGGAGTCTTCCGAATCATACTCTCTGAAAGTTACCTGGGGCGAAGGGAAGAGACTTTCCGGGCGATCTCTGAATTGAACCATCCCCGTGGGGGCGCAAGGGCCGAACCACAGTGAGCCCAGCTCACGGGGGTGGGAGGACACTTAGATGTCCCACTCAGCCGGACCGTACCAGAGTGAGCTCGGAGTAGGGGGAGGGAGAGGGGCACCGGGGGAAATTATTCTTGACCGTGAAACCTGTCTAGGGCCACCTGATCAGACTCTCCCAGTCTCACTGGGCCAAACCAAACTCAACTCACAGGAGAGAGAGGGGTCGCTGGGGCAAGTTACCTTGGACAAGTGGACTGAACCATCCTGAGCTTGGCAGGAGCCGCGAGGGACCCCTTAACTTCGAGATGAGGGAGGGGCACAGGGTCAAATTATGCTGGCTGGTTGGCTGGACCATGCCCCTCTGTACCCACCAAAAAAAGAAGCAAGCACCAAGCCAGACTGACTCAGTCGGCTGAGCCTTACCACCACAGCCCAATCTGATGGGCCAATAAGTGAAGTTCCAGAGGGTCGCTCCCTGCAGGAATCAAGGCTCCAGGCGTGATCCTGCACATGGACCCTGCCAATCTGGGTCCCCCGCTGTTAGGGTCTCACATCTCCCCTGCAGATCTGGGACAGGGGAGCCCAACCCCTCTCTCCCCACCTTTCGGCCTTTCCCTTATCCAGCTGCAGCCTGGCGGTCCAGCTCTCCAAGGGGCGGGAGAGCGTTCTGATCATCTCCACAGACCCAGCCCACAACATCTCAGACGCTTTTGACCAGAAGTTCTCCAAGGTGCCTACCAAGGTCAAAGGTTATGACAACCTCTTCGCCATGGTGAGTGGAGCAGGGCTCAACCCCCCACGTCTGACAAAGGCCCCCACCATTAGCCACCCTGCCCTGCCCATTCTACACTGTATGTCTCTCCTGATTCCACCTCTTTCTCAACATACCCACGGGCAACAAGTAGAGAATGTTTGAGGAGCTGAATGGCCAGAGCTCAGTGAGCAAGGGGGTGGAAAGGAGAAGGGACCGGATGGCGTAGGCTCTTGCAGGCCACAGTGAGCAGTTAGGCTTTGATTCCAAGTTTAATGGGAAACCATCAGTTTTAAGCCAGGCACTGTCATGGCCAATTCTATGTCTTGAAACACTCCCTCTGGCTGCCACAAGGAGTGGATCGTCACAGAGAGGGTGGAAGTAGGGAGACAAGCGAGGAGGCTGTGGCAGTAACCAGGCACAGATGACAGCAGCCAAGATGAGGGTGGGGGCACAACGCTGGGGGAGAAGTGGTCAGATTTGGAATGTGTTTTGGGAGTAAAGCATTGAAGCTTCTTGGTTGTGATGGAGAAAAAGGGATGGATTAAGTACGACTCTTAGCTGTCTCCCTGTGAGCAGATGGAATGCGGAAAACTAGGGGAGGAGCAGGTGTAGGGGGGCGGAATCAAGAGTTCTGTTTTGGCCATGGTGAATCCAAGGTGCCCGTTGTGTGTTTGATTTGGGGGTCATTGTCCCAAGGGTGGTATTTAAAGCCAGGTGAATGGATGGGAGTGTGAGAGAACAGAAAGGCCCAGAAACAAGCCTGGGGACACATCAGCATTCCTCCAGAAGAGGAGTAGGAGGAGCCACCAGTGAGGCCGGAGGAAAGCCTGGGAGTGTGGCGTCCTGAGCACCCAGGAGAGACAGGGTTTCCGGCAGGAAGAAGTCGTCATTCTGGAAGGTGCATCTGTTTTGGAAAGAGTGGAGGCAAAAGCACGGCTGGGGTGGGTGAGGTGAGGAGGAGGAGTTAGTAGCTCTGAACCGCTTTTCTGAGAAGCATTGCCAGAGAAATCAGGCCATCGTTGCAGGAGGGTGTGGGGGAAGGAGGGCTTTTTTAGAAAGGAGATCTAGAGCACGTTTCCGGCAGCAAACACTCCAACAGGGAGGAACAAATGATGTCGCAGGAGGCCAAGACTATGCTAGCAGAGGAGAGTCCCCAGGCTGGCATGAGCTCCATCCGGCACATGGGCCCCGGACTTGGGCTCTGCCAGGGTCGGGGATCCAGAGGGAACGCAGGAACTGGGGCATTTCCCGGGAGCAGATGAGGGGGGTTGCCGCCACTGGCTTCTCTTTTCTCACGATGCCTGAGGTGAGTGAGGGCCTCAGCAGAGGGTGAGAGGGGCGGATGGGACAGAAGAAGTCTGAGGCAGGAGAAGATGTGACATCAACACTTTGGAGGGGGAAAGGGGGACCCAGGACTGTCGTCTGGCTCGTCGAGTGCCCGTCGGCAATTTTGACCAGGAAGGGGGAGCAAGGTGGGAGTTCCTTATCCAGTTGGCGCACGTCCCTGCGTTCCACAACCAGAGAGTTAGGAGTAACTAGGCTGGGGATTTTCCCAACTACAAGGGAAGAGTGCGTATTTGCCAAGACATCCTGTGGCACCTGAGCCACAAAAGTGTGCCGGCCAAGAGGGACACAGGGGTGACGGGACAAAGTGGCCCAAAGAGGGAGAATCAGCGAGGCAGGGGGCAAGGAGGTGACGGTCAGAACTTGGGTGGGAGGGTAGAGGTGGCCTAACGACCAGGAATAACCCACCAAGGGTGTGCCTGCGGGGTGACGGGTGGGCAAGTCCCCTGGAGGGAGGGACTTTTGAGGCCAGCGCATGGGGGGGCTCCCACAAGGGATCCATGAAATTGCCAAGAAGGGGCGATAGGGGCAGAGGATGGAGAGGGACTGGCCGGGGCCCCCGGGGGTGCTCACCTCTCCGTGGAGTCCACATGTGTGCTGAGGGCTGCCTGTGAGCCAGACGCTGTTCCAAGTGCTGGGGACACTGCAGTGACCAAGACAGAAAAGCCCCTGCCCTCGTGGGGCTGGCATTCCAGCCGGGGAGACAGACAATAAACACCCTGAGTAAATCCCATAGAGATGTGAAGAAAGGCTAAGATTAAGGAGAAATAAGTCAGGGAAGGGGCCGAGGGGCTTTGGGGAGCTGGGCTGTAGATAAAAGGTGGGCAGGGGAGGGCCCATTAGCGGAGGAATCTGGTGAAATCGAGGCGCTGGTCAAGAAGCATCTTGGGGAGGTGAGTTGCAGACGAGGGATAGGCCAGTGACAAGGCCCTGCGGTGGGCTTTGGCTTCCCTCTGGGGACACGGGTCACCGAGTGTCATTTCCCAGCAGTCTACCCCATGGCATGACTCCCTGTGAGGCCGTCCGAGACCACGAGTCCCCAAGGGAAAACAGGGCCCGCGTTGGGGGGTCTCGCCAGCCATGAAAACTCCCCAGGGCCTGTGGGTACAGGGGTCCCCAGCAGAGCAGCGGCCTGAGTCCCGCCCCCCTCGGCCCCCAGGAGATCGACCCCAGCCTGGGCGTGGCGGAGCTGCCCGACGAGTTCTTCGAGGAGGACAACGTGCTGAGCATGGGCAAGAAAATGATGCAGGAGGCCATGAGCGCCTTCCCGGGCATCGACGAGGCCATGAGCTACGCCGAGGTCATGAGGTCGAGCCAGGCCGGCCGGCGGGGGGCAGCGGCCTGGAGGGGGCAGGGAGGGGCTGCGGGAGTCGGGGGGCATGGCGGGCCTGACCCCTGCTTCCCCGCAGGCTGGTGAAGGGCATGAACTTCTCGGTGGTGGTGTTTGACACGGCGCCCACGGGCCACACGCTGAGACTGCTCAACTTTCCCACCATCGTCGAGCGGGGCCTGGGTCGCCTCATGCAGATCAAGAACCAGATCAGCCCCTTCATCTCACAGGCAGGCACAGCCCCTTCCCCACAATCCCCATCTTGGTCTGCGCCTTCCGCCGGGAGACCCCCCCCCCACTCCCAGCCCCCACCCACAGGACAGAGCCTGAGTGAGGACACATCTCCCAGAGCCAGGCCGCCTGGGTTCAAATCCTCTATACTCATGAGCTGTGTGACCCCAGGCAAGTCACTCGACCTCTCTGGGCCTCACCTTCCTTGTCTGTCAGATGGAGATCCCGAGCACGCCGCCCTGGGTTATTATCATGACAGCCCTGCTACACTGTGGTCTTTTGACCCTTTACTGTATCTTCTGACCTTTTACACCTCCCTATCATGTATAATTCTCTATGGGGACTTGCACATCGGGTAGGAACATTTTGTTGGACCCTTTTCTACATGCCAGGCGCTGCTCTGAGCACGTGTCCGCTCATTGAGCACAACAGTTCTAGGAGATAAGAGCTACAGATGGGGAAACTGAGGCTCCAGGAGGTCAAACCCCTTGGCCACGGCCCCCCACAAACAGCATCGGGTCTGCCCAGGGGCACGTGCCTTGGCCTATTGGAAGGGGTCCAGGGCACCCCCAGAGTGGTCTGCGATCCCCTGCCCCGGCTGCGTGCTGAGCCCCCCAGCTAAGCCGCAAGCCCTCCCACACCCTCCCCCCCACAGATGTGCAACATGCTGGGCCTCGGGGACATGAACGCCGACCAGCTGGCCTCCAAGCTGGAGGAGACCCTGCCCGTCATCCGCTCCGTCAGCGAGCAGTTCAAGGACCCTGTGAGTCGGCACTCCGGGCGGACGGGCGGGCAGTGGGCAGCACGGGGCCAGGGGCTGGAACCCACCCCTCCCCATCCTCCGTCCCCCTTCCCCGGCACACCCAGGAGCAGACGACCTTCATCTGCGTGTGCATCGCCGAGTTCCTGTCCCTGTACGAGACAGAGAGGCTGATCCAGGAGCTAGCCAAGTGCAAGATTGACACGCACAACATCATCGTCAACCAGCTCGTCTTCCCCGACACTGAGAAGCCCTGCAAGATGTGTGAGGCCCGCCACAAGATCCAGGCCAAGTACCTGGACCAGGTGCGTCCGGCTGCCCGCCGCCCGGCACCGTCCTCGGCCCTCAGACCTGTGACCCTGGGCCCCCCCCACCCTTTACTGTGTTCTCTGACCTTTTGCCTCAACCTTGAGCCCTTGGCCCCAACTTTGGCCCCTTGCCCCAGTTTCTGGCGCTGAAGGACGATGGCTAGCCAGGGCTGGGCATCTCTGACCCTGGAGAGGGGGGCGGGAGGTCCAGCCCAGTGACCTCTGACCTTTCCGGCTCCACCCCCACCCTCTGGGCCCTCCCCGCTGGTCACAGATGGAGGACCTTTATGAAGACTTCCACATCGTGAAGCTGCCGCTGCTGCCGCACGAGGTGCGGGGGGCAGACAAGGTGAACACCTTCTCTGCCCTCCTCCTGGAGCCCTACAAGCCCCCCAGCGCCCAGTAGCACGGCCTGCTGCAGCTGCTCCTCTTTCACACCCACCCGCCATTTCTCCCCCCTCCCCCTGGCCCAGGGCAGAGTTTGCACAAAGTTCCCCTCAGTGGCTCCCCTCAGGTGCAGGGGGAGCCACTGAGGGGGTGGGAGGTGAGGAGGGGCTCTCTTCCCCCTGGTGGGGCTGGTGGGCTGCAGCTGCCCCCCCCTCACCTCCCGATCCTCAATAAAATGATCTTTAAAAAGCGTGGATGTTAATGGGGGGGGGGGGGCGGGTGGTCAGCCCTGCTGTGTACAGTTGCACAGGTTGGGCACTGCACAAAAAGCCCAAGCACAACGGAGATCTAATAGAAATGCATGTTTAGTGTAGCAGTTTTGGAAGGGACATGGCTTGGGTAAGGGGTTAAGAACCTTTTCCTAGCTCTGTATGGGTAGGGGCGTCCCTGCTGGGGCTGTGAGGCCCGGGGTGGAGGAGAAGGACATCCGGAGTCTCAGAGCGTGGGAACCAGGAGGCCCCTTGGCTGGCCCCAGGCTGCCGGGGAGTGGATTAGGCCGGCAGCGGGCCCAGCGCTGCCTGCTGTTTGGTTTGGGAATTAGTGGGCGCCCTGGGCAGAGGCAGGGCCTGCCAGACTGGGGATTAACTGTCTCCAGCTTGTCCCCCAATTCCTGCCCCACGGGGTGCCATCAGCCTCTCCCAGCACTGGGCTACAACAAAGGGATGATGGGGGAATGGGCAGCATGGCAGAGGACTCGGGGCTCCCATCCTGCCCCCACAGCTGTTTCACTGAGCAGCCTGCAGCGTGGGCTCCCTGCTCTCTTGAGCTGTAGTCCCCTCATTTCCAAACTGGGAATGTGAGATGAGCCATTCACAGAGCTGTGACCCCAATTTGCGGGGCAGCCTCCCACCAGTGGGCTCCCTTGACTTCAGCCCCTGGCCAAGGCTACCCACTATCCCATTATCTCATTATCAGAGGCCACGTACAGGGGCAAACAACCCTGGGCAGTTGGAAGTTCCAGAGGTGTTTGGGGCGAAGGGAGATGAAAGGGGTGCCTGAGGATTTACGTGAGTCAGGAGCTGGTGGCGAGAAATTGTGCACACCCAGAGTCTGGGTGCAAGCAAGGGGAACCCAGCCGCGAAGCCAGACGTGTCCCCCCAGCCAACTCCCCTGGGTGTAGGCACGTTGCATATAAACAAACTTGGTGCACACCAGTGGCAAAGACCCCAGACTGGGGACCAAACTTTCTGGGTTCAGCTCCCAGCTGTACCCCGATGGAGCAGTGAGTCTTCTGAGCCTCAGTTTCCCTACCCGGATAACAGCTCTAACAAGAGCACCAACTTCCTGCAGCCGTCGGGAAGGATGCTTTACAACAGCACCAGGCACGTGTCCAACAAGGACTTTTTTGTTCTTTTTCGCTGTCAGAATTATTCAGCCTGTGCGCTCGTCCAGGCAAGCTGCCTGCGCCCGGCGGAGGTCCTGCAGAGGAGTGGGAGCTGGCTCAGGGAGGGTGGGGACACGGAGGGTCAGGTCGGGTCCCCAAGGCAGCCCATCAGCCCGCAGCCTGCCCCTACCCAGGCTCCCAAAGCTGCTGGCGCGCCGCCCACGCCATCCCCGCGCCCCCCGTTTATGGGCTGTCCGGCAGCTGGACAGCGAAGGCGCGGGTCTGAGACGGCCGGACGGCCGGCTGGGGCCGGATCCTAATTAACCCAGGCGGGGCGGACATCTGCCAGGCCCCGGGAACACCGCGTCCTGGGCCCGCCCGGCCTCAGGGCGTCGCCGCGCGGAATCAGCCGCGCACCTTGCCAGCGCGCGCGCAGCGCAGGGTGGACGCGAGGGACCCAGGGGTCGCCCCTCCCGGGCCGGGCCTGGCACCCTGAGCCCCTGCCCCCCCCCACACACACACACATACACCGTCTGCGTGTAGCCTAGGTTGGAATGGGAGAAAGCGTTGGTTCCAGTCTGGGCGAGCTGGCTTTGCCGGTGTGTATAGTGGGACAACATCTGTCCGGGATCCATGCCAAATCTGGGAACAAGGTTTTGTGTCCCCAAGCTTGTGTGTTCACAGCAGTGCTGGGCTTCTGAGACCTGCATGTGTGTCCGGTTGGGTGGCCGCAGTGAGGGGCCGTCTTGTGTATGCGCAAATGCAACTGATTTTCACAAGGGGTTATGGGTGTGACCCCACCTGGGTGTGACCCTATAGCTGTGTGGAAATGTGTGGGCTGGTGGTGCAGAGCTGCCTTTGTGTGAGGGTGTCTTTGTGATATTGGTGGATCTAAGGGACCACCAGGGCCTGCTCTGACCCCAGGACTGGGTGCTGCTGGGTTTAGGGGAGCTGTTACTGCATCTGGGATGTGCCACGAGGGCATCTCCTTGCAGTGCTGATCCGGAATAAACATGTGTGTTACCTCCCTCTGGGCGACTGTGAGTGGTGAGTGGAGGACAGGTGTTCTGACGTCTGTGTAATGACTTTGACCGGTTAGGTGACCTTGTGTGTGTCTCTGCGACCCGTGTGATCATGGGGGAATGAGGGGTCCCCTCTGTGTCCCTGCCCTGTTTGGAGCTCTGGTTGTGGTGTGTTAGGGAACCTCTGCCTCACATCTGGACGTGCGCATGTTAGGGAAGAGGGTTAGAGCTGGTGTCCCTGTGTTTTGTGGACCCTAGACGACTTTACAGCAGTGTGCACGGCCTCCGGGTCACCGATGGTTGTGTTGCAGGAAGCCGAGTTTGTCTGTGAGTCTGTGATGCGCGTGCAAATTTGGGAGCGTGTGATTGGAGGTGGGGGTGCAGGGACCTGGACTTGCTGAGCAGTGTGTGTATGTGACACTGGGACCTGGAAGGGAACAGCTTTTGCATCCTCCCCAGCCCCAGGTCCAAGACCCCTGGGACCTGCCAAGGACTGGGAGACGGACCAGATGGGGCAAGGGAAGGAGAGGGCAGATTTCTTTCCTGGCCCAGGTAACAAATTGCCGGACTTCTCCAAACAAAGTTCTCAGGCTGCGCCAAGGGAGGCGGGCCAGGGAGGGGCAGCCCCCACCCAATCCCCAACCCCCTCCCACCCAGTGCCAGAGCCACCTGCCCATCCTGTCCCTGTCCCCGAGTCACAGCGTCCACCCTCAGCGCAGGTGAGAAGGGCCAGGCCTGGTTGGGGGGATTGGTGGGGAGGAAAGACCCTGGGGACAGATGAGCCTGAGGGCAGGAAGCCATTGGGTGACCTCCGTGCAGGAAGTGAAGGTTTTGGGAGGCAGGGGAAGAGACAGAGGGTCAAGGTGGACCAGAAGGCAAGGGGGAGGGAGCAGAGCCAAGGCGGCTGGTTAAGTGGGATGTGGAGAAGGCTGGGGCAGGGGGTGCAAGAGAGGGGGCCCGTCAGACAGGGGGCTGGGGGAGCAGGCCAGAGGTGGGGGGAAAGAAAGGGGAATTGGGAAAGGGGGGTGGGGGGAGTTGGGGCACTGGAGAGACTAGAAATGGAAGAACTGGGGGCTGGGGAGTTGGGGGGGGGGTGCTGTAGATTGTCGATGGACCCCAGGGAAGCCAGGGGCCTGAGGACCGAGGCTGCGGGGAGGTGGCCGGCGCCAGGAGGGCTGGAGGAGGGGGACCCGGGTTGGGGGTGGGTGGGAGGGAACCCGGACAGGGGAGGAGACACCCCTTACCCACCATGCCCAGCCCGGCCACCTCCCAGCTCCCAGCAGCTCCCGGTTCCTTGACCCCCGGCCCGGGTGCCGTGGAGCCCGCGTCTCCCGCGGCGCGCCCGGCCCGGCGCAGCCATGACCGTCACCTACACGGCCCGCGTGGCGAACGCGCGCTTCGGCGGCTTCTCGCAGCTGCTGCTGCTGTGGCGGGGCAGCATCTACAAACTGCTGTGGCGGGAGCTGCTCTGCTTCCTGGCGCTCTACCTGGTGCTGAGTGCCGCCTACCGGTGAGGGGCCCCCGGGGTGGGCGCGCGGCCGGGGGTGGGCAGCCCCCGCGCGTCCCCGGGCAGCGGTGAGGTTGGGGGAGGACGAAGTGGGGAGGGGGAGGAGCTGCGAGAAGCGGCTGGGAGGGGTCCCCCGGGTGGGAAGAGAGATCTGCAGCTGGGGTGGGGGTCCCCCAAGACCCCCCAGTCCTTGACCCCGCGCCCCCCGCCTCCCAGCTTCGTGCTCAGTGAAGGGCAGAAGCGCCACTTCGAGAAGCTCGTCATTTACTGCGACCAGTACGCCAGCCTCATCCCCATCTCCTTCGTGCTCGGTGCGGGCGGCGATCCCCCACTCCCATGACCTCCCCGAGGCCCCAGTCCCGCCCCTGTGAGATTCCCAGCCCCCTCTACCACCCTCCACCCCAGGGACGCCCAGGAGGGAGTCACCTCCCAGACCAGGAGTGTTAACTCCCACTCAAACCCAGCCCCCCCCAGCCCCTCATTCCTAGATCCCTTGGGCCAGGTGTAGCCCTGCACCCCAAGATCCTGGATATCTCCTGGTTACATGCGCCCCTGAGCCATCCCAGGTCACCTCAGGGACTCCCATCTGCACCCCAACACACACGTCCTAGGCCGCCCTCCGGTGTCCCTATGACTCCACCCCCAAGTGGGCATTTCTTTCACCTGCCCTGGCCCCCATGTGACCCCAACATCCCTCCCACTATCCTGGGCCCCCAGGGCTCCCCGACATAGACCCTGTGCCCAATCCCTTCACGCACTCCCGCTCAGGACGCACCATGCGGCTGGTGTGACAAACCTGCCAAGGTGGGTCTGCTGGACACTTCCACAAACAACGACACCTGCCCAGTGGCACCCACCCACCTGCCCCCTAGCATGGGTCTCCCATCTCCACCTCCATACCGAGACCCCCAGCACTCCAGACCAGGTGATCCTCGAGGAGCCAGGGTGACCCAGCCTTGCCCGGGTCTCCCTGACAACTTCTCAGGCCCCGGGTCCCCAAATTCCCAGCCCCAGGTGGGGCCACCCGTGGCCAGGGTGGACAGACTGCCCTGCTGTCCCCGACGCAGGCTTCTACGTGACGCTGGTGGTGAACCGCTGGTGGAACCAGTACCTGTCCATGCCGCTGCCGGACGCGCTCATGTGCGTGGTGGTGGGCACGGTGCACGGGCGCGACGAGCGCGGCCGCCTCTACCGGCGCACGCTGATGCGCTACGCGGGGCTCTCGGCGGTGCTCATCCTGCGCTCCGTCAGCACCGCGGTCTTCAAGCGCTTCCCCACCATGGACCATATAGTGGAGGCGGGTGAGGCCCAAGGTCCCGCAGGCAGGCCCGGGGGTGGGCGGGGCGAGGGGCGGGGCGAGCGACCATGACTCCGCCCCTCCAGGATTTATGACCCGCGAGGAGCGCAAGAAGTTCGAGAACCTGAACTCGTCCTACAACAAGTTCTGGGTGCCCTGCGTCTGGTTCTGCAACCTGGCGGCGCAAGCCCGGCACGAGGGCCGCATCCGCGACAACAGTGCCTTCAAGCTGCTTCTCGAGGTGGGCCCGCCAGGGTGAAGTCATTCAAAGGGACCCATCAGGGAAAATGTGCGCCCTGGAGCGGGGGTGCACATCGGCGCCCCTGCTGCGCGCCCCCAACGAGGCAGATTCCAAGCACTCCAAGCCGGCGCCCCCCAGTTTCTCACTTATCCTCATGGAGCAGAATCCAAACATCCTCCAGGGCAGCACCCCTACACCCCGGGAACGGTGGCCCTCTCCCCAGGTGCGCCCTCACCACCAAAAACTCTCCCTGGAACTCACAAACGCACACTCCCACCTCCCACCAGGTGTCCATCTGTCTCCATCCCAGGTTCCCACACTTCTTCACCGATATGTGAGCTCAAAGGGCAGCCCCCTCCTGACCTATGTCCGCCCCCCATCCCAGGAGCTGAACATGTTCCGGGCCAAGTGCGGCATGCTCTTTCACTACGACTGGATCAGCGTACCTCTCGTCTACACCCAGGTAACGGCGCTGTGCCTCCGTTTATACCCGGTGGCAGAGGCCCTGATGCACAAGTGGCAGGGAGAGAAGGGGACACGACCCCGCTCCTCCCCATCGCAATGATTCCTGGTCATTGGTCCTTGGGCCCGCCCCCAGGTGGTGACCATCGCAGTGTACAGCTACTTCCTGGCTTGCCTCATCGGTCGCCAGTTCCTGGACCCGGCGCAGGGCTACAAAGACCACGACCTGGACCTGTGCGTGCCCATCTTCACGCTGCTCCAGTTCTTCTTCTATGTGGGCTGGCTCAAGGTGGGTGGGGCGTGGGGCGGGGACTTCCGGGTGGGCGGGGCGGAAGCCTCCAGGCTCCGCCCACTCCGCCCACTCCCTCCCCTCTCCGCCCCCAACTCAGGTAGCCGAGCAGCTCATCAACCCCTTCGGAGAGGACGACGACGACTTTGAGACCAACTTCCTGATCGACCGCAACTTCCAGGTGAGACTCGCGCCGTCGCGACCATCCCCGGGCTCCCCAGGGACCCCACACCCCCCTCCAAGACTTGGGCCAGGCCCCGTCCCCTGAACCACCCTTCTGCCTTCGGACACCACGGGGACCCTCGTCGTGAGGGGTCCAGCCCCGCGTCTCCGCCCCCGCAGGTGTCGATGCTGGCGGTGGACGAGATGTACGACGACCTGGCCGTGTTGGAGAAGGACGTGTACTGGGACGCGGCCAATGCTCGCGCCCCCTACACGGCGGCCACCGCCTTCTTGCTGCAGCAGCCCTCCTTCCAGGGCTCCACCTTTGACATCACGTGAGCCAGCGGGGTGGGGGGCGAGGTGGCTTGGGGCCGGGACTCATTATCCTCGCAGGGTGCATCTGACCCACGGGGCGGTGGGGGACTTGGGCAGAGCTAAGGGTTAAATTCTCTGGGGGTTGAGCTTGGGAGCCAGGGGGCGGGGTCCCAGCCCTTCTTGGGGGGGGGGCGGAGCTAAGGACTCAGGTCTGCGAGGATTGGACGGGCCGAGGGGGTGGACGAGGAGTTAGGGCGGAGCCACGCCTGAGGCTTTGGGGCCTGAGTTCGAGGCTGCAGCCAGGCTCTGGCTTGAGGGTTCAAGGTGTTTGGGGAGAAGTGAGACCAAGGGGTGGGTGGAGCCAGGGGCAGCAACGGGCCTCTCTTCCCGCTCTGTCAATCATTGAGAGGGGCGGGACCGTGGCGCTGACCCCCGGCGGGTGGGGGTGGGGGTCCCTCCCGCAGGCTGGCCAAAGAGGACATGCAGTTCCGGCGGCTGGACGGCGCGGACGCGCCTCTGGGCGAGGTGCCCGGCGACTTCCTGCAGCGCCTCCTGCCGGCGGGCGCGGGTACTGCCGGGGGCCTGCTGGGCCGGCGCCTGTCGCTGCTGCGTCGCAAGAACAGCTGCGTGTCCGAGGCGTCCACCACCGCCTGCTGCGCGTGCGCCGCCGCCCCCGACGGCGCGGCCCCGGAGTGCCGCTGCGGGGACTTCCTCCTGGACCCTCGCTGGCGGGAGTCCGAGCCCGAGTCCCTCGCGGGCCTGGAGCCACCCGCGCCCGCGCTGGCACCAGCCCCCGAGCCCTGCTCGGTGGGGTCCGTGCCCGGGTCCCGGGGGCCGGCGCCGTCCTGGCTGCCCAGCCCCATTGGGGAGGAAGAGGAGTCTCTAGCTTGACCCCCTCGGGTTCCAGAACCCTCAGGGCGGGGACCCGGCCCCCGTACAGCACGCAGGCCTGCGTAAGCCGGGTGCGGACGCGCCTTCCAGCTCTTCAGCCGGCTACCTGCTCCCTGCGCCCTCGCCATCAGTCCTTTGGCCCGGGATCCTGGAGCCGCCCGTGGGCCAGGCCCTGTGCCAGCTCGACTTCTTACTTCCTGGTGCCTGAAAGACCGCCATCCTGCCTTTACTCTTCCGTGGAAATGGAGATTTGAATGCCTACCTCATTGGATTGTCATGAGAATGAAATAAAAGTACCGCTAGCCTTTGGGACATAATAGATGCTTGACAAAATGTTCATAGTTTGTACTCAAACATTGTTGGGATGACTTCTGACAGGCATTGTGCTAAGCAAGATTTGGAAATTTGATGACACCCCCAACACACACACACACACACACACACACACACACACACACACACTTCTTCCCAAATTCTGTGGAAATGCTCCTGTCCATGCCCGTGGGTTGTGCCAGGCACTGTCCCAAGACCAGAAGTTCCTCCTGCCACCCTTCCGTGTGGCTCCACAGCGACTGTCCCCAAACTCCCTGCCTTCTCAAATACCCCCTTCAATTCTCTGGGTCTCGTTTAAGCATATGCTGATGACTCTGGAATTTCCAAGTTCAGCTGGGATCCTTTCCCTGATTCTAGACCCAGAGACTTAATTGCTTTCTTGGGTTCTCCATAGGGGTGATCTCACTGGCGCCCTGAACATCCCCATGCACCAAACCAATTCCCCATGGTCTCTCCAACCTTCCCCGCCCTCTGCCAGTTTTGTCCTTCCAGATGAGGAGGCTGAAACCATGACACCACCCTTGCCTCCTTTCTCTTACCTCCTCCACACTGATATCAGCTCTGCCTTCAACTGCACCCAGAATCCAAGTACTTCTCACTCCTCTGGGGTCCCCTGGTCAGAACTCTCACCATCACCAGCCTGGATCAACAGCCTCCACTCTGATCTCCTGGTTCCAGCCCTCCCCACTTCAGTCTGTTCCCCCCACAGTGGCTAGAGGGCGCCCGTGAGCATTTGAGTCTGCCCATGTCTCTCCTTTGCTCAGGACCCTCTATGGCTCCCACCTCTTTTTGCAAGGCCGGAAGGATCTGTCCACTCACCTCCCTGCCCTCCTCTCCTCTTATTACCTCACCCACTGTGCTCCAGGCACACCGGTCACCTCACTGTCCCTCTAACCCACCAGCAGGACCTCCCTCAGGGCCTTTGCACGTGCTGAGATTCCTACGAGGCCCCTCCCTCACCTCCTTTAGTCTCTGCTCAAATGTCACTTCCTTGGTGAGGACCCCCTTTCCCGGCCTTTTATTAAGAATTGCCAAATCCACCTCCAGCCCTGCACTGCTCTGCTTTACCTTTCTCTGTAGTACTTCTCATGTCAAACTTAAATTTTATTTATTGCATTCATTTTCTGTCCCCCCTCCTCGGGAATGTCAGCTTCTTGAAGGCGGATGCTTTTTGTTGTTGTCTGAAGTTTCTCCAGACACCACACCACACACACGCGGATGCAGAACTGGACAGACACAAACACGATTCTCACCTTCCACTGGGTGCTCGCTACCAGTCACTCACACTTTAGTGAGAATGCAAACTGGGCCCTTCCTTAAAAGCAATGGCTTGGGCCATGGTACAGAAGAGAGGAAGGGAAGCCCGCTGTGCTGGTTTGGGTGTACTGTGGCCCCCAAAACACTATTCTCTTTGATGCAGTCTTGTGGGGCAGATTGATTAATCTTTTTGATTATGGCGTGGTCTTTTGATTGGATGTTTCCATGGAGATATGACCCATCCAACTGTGGGTGATGACTTTGATTGGATAATTTCCATGGAGGTGTTACCCCACCCATTCAGGATGGGTCTGAATTAAATCACTGGGGCCTTATGAATGAGCTGACAAACAGAAGGAACTCACTGCAGCTGTGAGTGACATTTTGAAGAGGAGCTACAACCAAAAGGGACACTTGGAAGAACGAACACACAGGAGCTGAGAGAGGAGCTGCAACTTAGAGAGACATTTTGGAGACAGCTGTTGAAAGCACACATCATCCATGTGCCTTCCCAGCTAACAGAGGTTTTCCGGACACCATTGGCCATCCTCCAGTGAAGGTACCCAACAGTTGATGACCTACCTTGGACATTTTATGGCTTTAAGACAGTAACTCTGTAACCAAATAAACCCCGTTTATAAAAGCCAATCCATTTCTGGTATTTTGCATAATGGCAGCATTAGCAAACCGGAACACCCGCCTTCTCTCCCTGGCCTTGGTGCTGAAGGTCCAGCCAGGACTGATTTAAAATCTTTATTCTTTTTCCTTTCAGATATAAAAACCAGACTCTCCCTGGGCAGCTCATGAATCCCAGAGATAGAATCAAGGGTAAGAATCACATTGCTAAAAAGAACGGGCCTGTACCGGCCTCCGGCCCTGCCCCACCCCAGACTCTTGCTTCACCTCCATCTGGAAAGAGCAAGGGGCAGAGGTCATGACCCTGAGGCCTGCTGCTGCTGAGGCTCCATGGGAACTGGAGGGTGGCAGGGCCCTGAGGTTCACCAGTACTTGTCGGGGGGGCGCAGGCGTCCCAGGGGTCCGCGGCGGGCGTTGGTAGCCAGACGCTGCTGAGCTAGGAAAGACTGGGCATGGGCCGGGGCCCTGTCTTCCCCGGCTCGCTGCTGCAGAGCCATGCCCTGGAGAGGAGAGGACGTGGCTGGGGCTCGGGTGGGCCCACAGGGCACCTCCCAGCCCCGTGCCCTGGCAACTGTGCACTCACCATGTTGTACCACGCGCTGATGAGTAGCTTTTCTTCCTGTTCCCTCTGATTTCGACTCTTCTCGAAGTCCATCTGCCGAGGAGGTGACAGTCAGGGGCCTGCAGAGCGAGGGGTGGTGGTGGAGAGGGGTGGGACAGGTATACTCACCTCCAGGTGCCGGATGCGGACGTCCCGGTCCCTGAGCTGGGTCTGCAGGGTGTGGAGTTCCGGGGGCGCCCCCCCAGGCGGCCGCTGCTTGGGTTCCAGGGTCTGTATGACCTAGGGGTTGGGGGGTTGGGGACACCAGAGCCAGGGCGAGCTCCACCCCCCCCGCCTGTTGAAGTGCATCAGTTACGAAGGCTGGTGACATGGATAGGACACGTGAGGGCGCGGGTGTGCGTGTGTGTGTGTGCAGCCTCAGCAGGGGGCCCGTGGGGATGCACGGTGGCCTCACCGTGCGCGCCTTATCCACGTAGCGGCGGTAGCGCTCCTCCATGGCACGCAAATCCGCCTCCTTCTTCTGCAGGCTGTGCTGAAGCTCCTCGATTCGCCGGGCTGCTGCGGGGGGCAAGGTGACCCCTCAGCTGCACGCCTGGCAGAGTTCCCCCCCCCAGGCCGCCCAGCCCCCCACCCCGAGTCCCGCGTACTGCTGCTGTCGGCGGGCGGCTCCAGCGCCTCGATGTACTCGCGCTTCCGCTGCAGCTCCACATCCGCCTCGCGCAGCTTCTGCCTGAGAGCAGGGGGCGGGCGGCAGCTGGCTGACCTCCAGCCCATCCCTACCCCCCACCCCCGCTTCTCCCAGTGGGAGCCACGGCCTTCCCGGTGAGCCCGAAATGCCAAGCCAGGGGCCCCAACCCTTCTCCGGGCCTCCCACCATCTCCTCTGTCACGGGAGCCACAATTTTCCCCACCCCTAGAAGAGCCCCCTACCCACCCACTCCCCCCCACCCCATACCACAGTCCCCCACCCTGGTCCAGCCACCACCATCCCAGTCTCAAGCCCTCAGCTCCACTCTCCACCCAGCAGCCAGGGGTCTCTCTAGAATGCAAAGCTCTTACAACAGAAGAAAATGCCAACAAAAACTTCACAGCTTTGCTGTCTGTGTGGCAAGATAATACTTCCTATATGTGAGTCTGTCCTGCATTGAACATGGAACGTGATATAACATCTTATATCCCCCCTTTTGGCTGTGGCTATTAAAAGTACAAAGGCCTCTACTCTTTAAACCATCAGAACTACTTTTTGTGGATTTATTCTACAGACATATTGGCAGGGCAAGCCAAATGATGTATATACAAGCTTATACTCTGTAGCATCGTTTTGAGATTGCAAACATCTAGAAAGGATGAGTTAAATACATTGTAATTTCCACAAATGAAGTGCTAGAGGCCAGCCTTTAGCAACCAGAATTCCACAGGAAAATTGAGCCCTGTGGCACCCAGATATCTGTGTTCTGTAAGGAAATACTCCTTGCTGTGTGCTCTGGGAGAATTGAGAAAACAATCATGCAAATCATTCTCTGCAAAGCCTAATTTTCCCATGGAACCCTCACTGGCAAAGGCTGTTAAACTTGTAAAAACCAAACCAAAACCAAACCAAAAAACCTTCAAGAACTCTCCTGATTGATTCAAATGGAGAAATTTCCCAGTCATCTTGTGAAGCATGAAAAGCCAAAAGCCAACTAGCACATATATGTTACGCTACTTTTCAGGTAAGAAAGGGATGGGCATATAAATCTATATTCATATTCACGCTATATTAAAAACTCTGGAAAGATTTCCATAACAAACGAATTTGGAACAAGGGGGAATGGAAACTGAGTCAGAGGGGGTGGGTTGGAAGGAGCACCACCTGTCTCTGTACAGCTCTGTCAGTTTGGGGTTTGAACCATATATATGATTGCTATTTAAAATGTTTGTTTTCTAATTTAAAACATAAAAAAACTAAAAGAGGAGCATCACTTTATTACAGTCCTTTGCAGAAACTCTCTCTGGGCTCCCAGACTCTCTTGTTTGACCCACAAGGTCCCCTTTGATCTGACCCCGCTGTTTCAGCAGGGGGGATGGCCGCGCTACACGATCCCCATCGGACACCGACCCGCCCCCTAAGCCTGTGCCCGGGCCTGGCCTCCCGCTGCGACTCACAGATGTTCCTCCAGCTTCCTCTTCAGCAGGGTGGCCTGCAGGGAGAAAAGAGATGGGAGGTGAGGAAGGGGTTCAGAGACCTGCAGCCCCTTCCCGGCGTGAGGGTGCAGGGTGCCACCCTCGGTGGCTGCACTTACGACGGCCTGCGCGGGGCGTCGGGCGGCAGGGGGGAAGAGAGAGGAGGGTTACTGGGGGGCGGGAAGGAGGGCACGGCGGGGAGAAGGGGGCACTCACGTCCTCGGTCCGGCCCCCCTGCTCCTGCAGGGCCTTCTGCAGGTCCTCCACCTGGGCCCGCAGCTCCGACAGCTGCTGCTGGTTCAGCCTGCGGGGGGGGGGGGTCCGCTCAGCGCCGGCGCCCCCGCCCCCCCCACCCTGCCCCCCGGCGCTCACCGCTGCTGCGTCTCCAGCCCGTGGCGCGCGCGGTTGGCCGCCTCCAGGTGGCGCCGCAGGTCCTCCTGCCGCTCGCGGTCCGCCGCCTCCTGCTGGCACAGCCGCCTGTTCTCCAGCTGCAGCCGCAGGAGCGTCTCCCTGCCGGCCGGGGAGGGCTGAGCAGGGCTGGGGCGCGGCCACCCCGCAGGCCTGCCCGGGCCCGGGGGACGGCGGAGCTAGGGACGGGTCAGAGCCCTGGGGAAGAGACCGGCCTAGGATCGGACCGTGGGGCGGGATTGGGGTCTGCGGAGGCCCTGGAGGCGGGGCCTAGGCGTGGGCGGGGCTAGGCATTGGGGTCGGGGTGGAGCCAGGACAGAGCTGGGGGGGGCAGAACACTGGGGACGCGAGGGAAGCAGGGGTGGGGAGGGGTGGTCTGGGCACCGAAACTGGGCTCTGGGGGCGGGGCCTGGGCAGAACGAAGACGCTGGGGGCGGAGCCAAGTACGAGCCGGGGTGGGCGGG
This sequence comes from Choloepus didactylus, assembly GCF_015220235.1. Classification (NCBI taxonomy): domain Eukaryota; kingdom Metazoa; phylum Chordata; class Mammalia; order Pilosa; family Megalonychidae; genus Choloepus; species Choloepus didactylus. Next base: position 7,357,664 of record NC_051331.1, read on the forward strand.
GCTAGGGCGGTGGCTCTTTGCACTGGGGGTGGAGCCAGATGCGTCCTACGTAGTTTGCATGCTAAGGGTCGATACCCTAGAGACAAGGGCAGGTAGGGGGCGGAGCCGGGTGAGGGCAGGTGACAGAGTGGGCGGGGCCAGGAGGCTGGGCCAGGGGCGCAGAGCCTAATGGGGGTGGGGCTGAGGGCGGGCCCTGGCAGGCCTGTTTGGGGCCAGAATGCTGAGTGACCCCAGGATACCTGAGCTCGGCAGGCAGAATCTCTGCGGCCAAGTTTTCCACGCCTGGTGAGGTGGGATCCAGTGTGGGGTCTGGAGAATGCCAGAAAAACCTTCGAATCTCCGTGCAACCCCCTGCCCCCATCTCAAGGCCTTTCCAAGGATCTTCTATGGGGTCTCAAGTTCGGCCCAAGGCCTGGCTTGACACAAACCCCAGCCCCGTGATGGACTTGCCCCACCCTGAGTCCCGCCCAAGTCATCCCTTTCCTCTCTAGCCTCGCCCCCAGACTGGCCCAGCGTTGCCCCCAGCCTACATAAGCCCCGGATACTGCCCCTACCGCCTGCCCTGGGCACCCAAGCCAGGCAAGGCCCCAGGCCTCCCATCACACCCGGCGCCCAGGCCTGGCCTCCAGCTCACCGGCCTGGATCAGCCCCCGCGGCTGCAGCTGGGCGCAGCGCAGCTCCTCGTTGGCCTCCCTCAAGGAGTCCCGCTCGGCCAACAGCCGCTGGAGGGATGGGGTGCAAGAAGCCACGTGAGCCTGCTCGGCTTCCGGGGAAATTGGCTACCCCATAAGGGGCAGGGCCGGACTCCGAGGGTGGGGGCGACCTGAACCTCACCTCCTTCTCCTTGGTCACTGACTCATACTTTTCCTCCAGGTTGCGGCACTCAAATAGCCATTTCTCGGCCTTCATGGCCTCCTCCTGTCGCTGGCCCTGCAGTTCCTGCACCTGAATCGAGAGGAGGGACGCAGACGGCCGAGTGGGTAGGAGGGGGGACTGAGTTAAGGTGAAGGAGCAGGCAGGAAGGATGGGCCCCCAAGAATTCAGGGGCAAAGGCAGGACTGGGGGCGGAGCTTACACACCTAGAGGGTAGGGGTGCAAACCCAGATGGTTCGCCTAGGTGGAGGGACGGTAGAAATGGCATGGCTTATGTAAAAGAGTGGGCGGGTCCGAGGCAGGGGGCGGGCTCAGCACCCGGCTCCGGGGCGGGGCCTCCCCCAGTACCCCGCCCTCTCGCCCCGCCCCCGGACCCCACCTGCCGCCGCTGCGCCTCGAGCTGCGCGCGCAGCGAGCCCGCCCTGCGCAGCTCGTCCTCCAGCTGCCGCGTGCGCTCCGCGTGGCCCGCGTTGCGCTCCTCCAGCTGCCGCACCTGGCGCCGCAGCTCCCTCAGCTCGCCCAGGCGGCGCCGGCAGCTGCTCAGCGTGGCCTCCAGCTGCCCGGCCCGCTCCGAGGACTGCCTGGGGGAGGGGGCAGGCGGGGGCCCTAAGCAACGATGGTTAACCCAGGGCCATGATCAGGGAACTTCCCGATGGGTCTGTGGGGGCTCAGAGGGGACTGTGGGGCCAAAGCCCTATTGGATCCTTTTGCATTAGAGGGGTGCTGTGGAGTTGTTAGGGGAGTATGCAGCATGGTTCTAGAGGGTACCAGGGGATCCAGGGAGTGGTGAACTGGATGTGGGAAGCACTGTGGGGGATCCTGACTTGTTGGGGACCCAGGGATGTTATGAGGTCTGAGGGGGGTAAAATGTGGGGTAATGGAGGCGCTGGTGGGGTCCAGGGGCTTGTAGCGAGGCCCAGGGTGGCACAGTGCATCTGGGAGGCATTGGGAAGGTCCACTGGGCATTCGGGGGTTACAGGGGTGCTGGAGCATTGGAGGGGCACCCTGGCATGGAGTGGGGGGCAGTGGGAACTCACCGCAGCTCGTCCATCTCGTCCTTCAGGGCCTGTGCCTCCTGTGCCAGGCTGGTCAGCTCCTGGTTCCGCTGGAGCAGCTCTGTCACCTCCCGCTCCAGCTCAGCGCAGCGCAGCCGCTCGTCCTCGCGGCTGCTCTCCAGCCTGGGGGTGGGGGTGAGCCACGTGAGGGGGGCTGCACCCATCCCCACCCCACCCCCGGCCTGCCCAGCCCCCGGCTCGGTCCCAGCTGACTGCACCTGAAGTTCTCCTCCTGCAGCTGCTCCAGCTGGGACTGCAGCAGCAGCAGCTTCTTGGCGGTGAGGCCCGTGGGCCCCTCACCCTCGGGCCGGCCCACCCTCTCCCGCAGTGCCCTGTTCTCCTGCGCCAGACTCTGCTTCTCCTCTGACAGGAGCACCAGCTGGGAGGGAGCAGAGACGAGCTGGAGCATGTAGGGGGCTCTGGGGGAGACCGTGCCCCAGAAGCTCCCGTGTGTCCCCCACCTGCCGCTCCAAGTCCAGACAGCGCTGCCGCAGCTCGTCCCCTTCCTCAGCTTCCTCGCTCAGGAAGTAGTATCTGCGGGACTGAGGAATGGACAGGGGTGGGTAGGAGAAGAACTCGGGATCTGGGGGAGGAGGCTGGGGAAGGGAGGCCAAGAAATCTTCAGGATCTAAGAAGGAGAGAGGGCTGAGACTCGGGAGGATGGGGGGAAGGATGATTTGGGAACACTGGGGAACATGGCAAGGGAAAAGGATTGGATTCCGAGGAAGGGGGCACTTTCCACTTTCTTAAGGACAAGCCCCTCATCCTTGGGCAGCCTTGAGGATCAGAAACGGGGCTGTGACCTTTAACCTCAAGAAGCAGCCCCCCCATTCCCCCTTACCTGGCTGTCAAAGTTCCCATATGTCTCTGGTGACAGGGAGTCAGGGGGGTCTTTGGTCATGAGCTGAGGGGAGAAAGGGGGGAAAGCATAGAGATGAGCTGGGATGGGTGACCTCAGGGCTTTGTGGATCCAGCCTGAGACCCTTTCTGTCCCACCATCCCCAAGGCCAGCTCCCCAGTAACCCCAGCCCTGGGGCGGCCGTCCTGCCCCTACCACTCGTCTGTCACTGCTGGGTGACAGTGACTTAGAGCTGGGAGGAGCTGGCAGACACATGAGACAGAGGCGACTGGCCAGCTGCATTCCAGGCGGAGCCCAGCACTGTGGCGGAGCAAAATCTGTGCCCGGCCGCCTCTGCCCGGGAGATGGCCCTGCCCCCAATGCTCCTTGCCACACTGGGCACTGCCACCCACCTCCTGGATGGCTTCCATCACCACTTGCTGAACTGATTCTCCCAGTGTCATGATTCTCTGGATGTGCTCTGGGGATCAAGGTGGGGGAGAATAAATAAAATGAGACCCCAGGGTGGGAGGGGGGAGGAAGACTTCCTCAGGCCTTCCCAAGAGGATCCCCTAACTACCACCCCCACCACCCCAGCCATACCCTGCTTTTTCTCGCAACCGATGGCACAGCCCAGCACCAGCTGCAGCAGCTTGCCGAGCTCTGCCGGGTCTGAGAACTTGCCAATGAGGCTCACGTCCGGGCGGAGCTGCTCCGAAACAGGATGCCCCAAGACCTGAGGATGGGGGGGTGGGGAAGTGTCAGGGGCTTGTAGATGCTCCCCCTGCCCCCAACGCCACCCCCTAAGTCCCTTCACAGGCACTCACATCCTGGGAGTATTCCACCAGGCTCTGTAATATCGTCTTCAGATTGGCAACCTGGGGAGGGGCAAGGGCTGTGTCCAGGGGCTCAGGGACCCCCCCCCCCAGGAAGGGCCAGGCAGCCCCCATCTTTGCATCTGTCTACCCCATATTTTTCTCTCTGCCTCACCTCCCAATCCCTGTTTGGCCCCATTCTCTGTCTGAAAGCCCCATCTCCTGGGGAGGAACTGTCTGGCTGTCTGCCCTTCTCGTCCACTTGTTCACCTCTGTTCTCCCATGTCCCCGGAAGCCAATCACTTCTCACCACCTGCACCACCCTCTCTGGGCCCTGGCCACTGACATCTTTCACCAGATTATTGCAACAGCCTCTTCTCTCCTGCTCTTGCTCCATACGCTCCAGTCTTCTAGCAGCCAGGGGGCTATGCCCGAGGCGTCCTTCCCCCAAATCTCACATCTCAAGGAAACACCCACCCATCCCCAGTTGCTCCCTCCCATGATTCTGCTTTCCTTGTCTTCACAGAGGGCTTAGTGCCCTTGCAAGTTAGGGTTTATGTTTGTGCACAGATTGTTTGTCCACGTGGCTGGAATATATCAGCTGTGTGAAGGTAGCTCTCTGCCTATATTATTTCTTCCCCCGCACCCAGTGGGTGCTCAAGAAAATGAATGAAAGAGCAAATCCTTGGTTGACCACCAGATAGACAGGTGACTGACAAGCTGTCACCCTCCCTGGCCAGATAGCTGTCTGTGCATCAGCCAGGACAAGTGTCTAGCTAACCGTTCCCTGGTTGCCTCTCCACCAGCCTGTCCCCCAGTTCTGAGGCCACCTGTCACCTTCAGCCTCCAGTTGTGGTCTGGGTCGTCTGAGATGCCCTGGAGCCATGCCTCGTTGAACCAGGAGGGGTCTCTAGGGGCCAGAAGGTGGGATGAGCTCCACCGGCGACCCTTTTGGGAACCCCCCTCCCCCTCAGCCCCACTCACATCTGGTTCAGTACAAAGGCTATAGCCAGGCCACTGCTCAGGTCCTGGGGGCTGCTACAGGGGGGCGGGACGTGGAAAGTCTGCAACTGGGGGGGAAGGAAAGGAGAGGGGGTAAGAGTCACTCCTCTTTTTGAAGACTTTCAGGCCAGCAGAAGCCCCACACCGTGGGGTAAGGGCTGACCTGTTGCGCCACCGCACCTGCGTGGTGGGGCGTGGCCTACGCTCACCTGGGACCAGAGGGGGTGTGGCCTCACCTCACTTCTGCCCAACGAACTAGAGTCACCCGGTCCCCACAGGCACCACGTGACCAGGCCGGCTCACCTGTGCCCTCGCCCCACGTGACTCAGCCGCGGAGGGGCGGGGCCTCACCTGTGCTGGCCACGCAGACCTGCCACGTGACGGGGCCGAGAGTTCAGGTCAGAGTCCAATGGCCCGGGCGAGCCGACGACCCCGGCTCCCTCGCAGCCCCAAGACAGGGGAGGACGATCCAAGCCAGGGCCGGGGCTCTCGAGCGAGAGGAGCGGGTGCACACCTAGCCCCGGCCCCGCCCCCGACCTACCCAGGTGAGCAGAGACCCGCATAGTTCCGTCTTGTCCACGCTCATGGCGCTCCCGATCGGATTCGACTCCGGCCGCGGAGTTGCCGCCGCCGCCACCGCAGCCTCCGGGTCCGCCACCAGCGAGCGCCCGCAGCCCCGACCTCCCGCTCGGCCTAGAGCGCCGCCCCGTCCCGCCCCCTAAGCGCTGGCCCCGCCCCGAACACGTGATCTCCCGTCCCCGGAAGCCGGGCAGGCCTCCAGCCCGGCCATCTTGGGTGCGGGCAGCGTGGCGGGCGCCCGCCTTGCCGCCAGGGGTCAGCGTGGTCCAGCCTTGCGCATCCCTACGGCGACCCCGCCCCCTCTCCTCTCCTGGCCTTTTTGGGGGGTAGGGGGCTCCTCGTGATCATTTGTCAGCATCCGAGACGGGGCTACCCCATTTTTTTACACAGGCGCATTCACGTCCTTGCCTTCTGCTGCAAGATCCTCCAACACCTCCTTCTTGCCGCAGTGACACGCTTTCCCTTATGATGGGAGCTTAACTGCGCGGGGCAGGGGCAGGCCATCGGCATTCTATGGACTTGGAGTGTGGGGGGGGATCCTAAAGGGGTCTTCTCGGTGGAAGTGATTTGACAGTCTTGCCCCGGGGGCTAGTAAAGGGGACGCGGTGTGGTCCTATGGGGCAGGAGGAGTCACCCAGACACATGTCCTCCGGGCTCTGTCTTCCACTGAGCTTCCTCTGCGCCTCCCCCTCCCCGGAGACCCCTGCCGGGCAGCCCCCTGCGGCTGAACCCAGGATCCGGCCAAAGCTGCGCGTGGCCCGCGACCCACCAGGGGGCGCTCAGGCTGCCGGGACGCGGCTCGGGGCGGGCAGAGGGTGCGCCCACCCGGAGAGACCCCGCCTGCGCCAGCGGTGGAGGGGGCTCAATGGAAAGTGATAACAATAGTAAAAACAACAAAACCGCAGTCACCATTTATTGCGTGCCTAAAGTACGCAGTCCCTGCGCTACACAATTTAAATATATAGGCTGTTGGATCCTCCCACGATCCCAGCTGGCAAGTCCTGTTTTCATCGCCAGCTTGCAGGAGAGGATACAGAGGGTCAGAGTGAACCCGGCTTTGAGGGGCGGGGGGAGAGGGTGTAGAGCTCGGGCTTGCGCCCTTTGACTCGCAGGGCGGGTGGGGTAAGGGACAGTAATTAAAGGTCATTAGCTGTACCCAGCGGGAGGGGCGGGCTCCACCCTGGGGATGGGTCTAGGTCTAAAAGGAGGGGCGCTGACCCTGGGGACCCTGTTCTGGGAGGGGTAGGCAGGGTGATAAGAGCGTCCTCCCCCCACCTCGCCATCGCACGGACTCTCAACTAGGAGCCCAGTTACGACCCACCCAGACCCGCAGTCGCACGCACGCACGCACGCGGGGGCTGGGAGTCTTGTCCACACCCCCACGCCTGGCTCCCGCGTTGTTTTCCAGCCTCCAGCCCCCGGGAGCCGGGCGGGGTGAGGAATGGGGGATGGGGTGGAGGGAGAGGCCGGCAGCGCCGGCTTCCGGCCCGGCTGCCTTCTGGCGGGCGTGGGAACAGCTGCGGCGGGCTCCCCTATCCCGCTCCCACCGGAGTAGGGGGCGCTATCCATAGGGGGAAACAGGGCCACCCTGTCCCCACGTAGCAGTGGGAGGTGAGCCGGGAACCAGGAATATTACGGGGCTCGGGAGGCTGGGAGGCTGGGATCCCAGATGTTTGTGGGAAGGCCTGGTCGCCCCAATGTTGGAGATGTCCTGGGACCGCCGAATATTTGGGGTTGGGGGCCCCCAGGCTTGCAAAACAGCGCAGAGATCTTGATGTTTAGGGGTGACCTGAGAGTGCAAATCTTTGGGGAATGGATTTGAATTGTTCTCATGTCGGTGTGACGTTATGAGCGTCCCAGATGTTTGGGGGCCAAGGGTCCTCGATTTAGGGAAGGGTTCCCTAGTGCTCTCGATTTGGGGGGGAGGAGTCACAAATCCTCCATTTGGGGTGGCAGACAGTCCCATATTTGGGAGAAAAAAGGGGAGCTGCAGCTTTGGCCAGAAGGAGCAGCAATCCCTGTTTGGGGACTCAGAGAGTCCCACTCTTGGGGGCATGCTGGTACTTTCAA